>NC_056743.1:1457088190-1457195690 GCF_019279795.1 Protopterus annectens
ACACAGTGGAATAATAGAAATGAATTTACTGGTGCATCCGGTACCTTGGCTTGTGCCTTCAAAGGAATAATAATCACACCACATGGCTTCCTTTTATACAAATTCTCAGTTACAATTAATTAAATGAAATTCAATCAAATACAATTAGAATAAAGTGCCTAGTGAGAAAGTAAAGTAATTCTGACACCAGTTTTTTCTTTAGTGTGTTAGCCAAACCCCATTTTTGCCAAGCAGAGGAATTTTTTAGCAAATTATTATCTCTGAAAACTAGATTGATCTTTAACATTGGTACCCTTTTTCCTAAGGGGTTGAATCTGGAAGTGAATTTTAATGTTATATAATATAAAGATTATTTCAAATAACATGCACTGAATATACATTTATATTTGTGGATGTGGAGTTATTCTATTTTGACATTTGGCATTTTATTTTCTTACTAGGCACTTTACTTTCTCACTAGGCACTTTATTCTAATTGTATTTGATTGAATTGAATTTAATTAATTGTAACTGAGAATCTGTATAAAAGGAAGTCATGTGGTGTGATTACTATTCCTTTTAAGGAGTAAGCCAAGGTACCGGATGCACCAGTAAATTCATTTCTATTATTCCACTGTGTTTTTGTTTTTTCTGTTCATCCCAGTTCTATAGTCAGATGTGGGTTCAGACATGGGCTGAAAGTAACTAAGTGTAGGAGCATGCCCAGTATGACCATCAATAGTAACACTGGGACTCCATGCCAGACCTACCTGTACTCCAGTCCAGGATTTTGTGTGCTACAACTGATTGGCTGATGAACCTGTGTAAACAGTCCAGCACCTCACTGACATACTGGCTGAGGGATCTACTGGCTGTGTGCTATCCTTATTAACTGAGTGATATCTAGGTTGGGTACAGAGTTTATTGGACTAAGCAGAGTTTTGCATAATATGCAAGGTACATTTTACACAGCATTGTGATGTCCTAGTATGTCAGTGTCAGATCAATATAGATTAATGTGAGGAACCACTGACAGACATTTGTCTGTTGACTCCATATACTGCAGGGAACCCATTCTACTGCACAAATTGTTCTAGTCTGCACATTGTGCGCTTGTCTGGCCAGTGGTTCCTCCTTCCCCTTATATGTGGCCCTTTGTCCTGCTCTGCTCCAGTCGCAGGCTTTGTCCACAGTTGATACTCTTATGTAGCCGTAGTTATGGTGTCACTGGGGTAGAAGTTGTAACATCACACACACAGGGTTACGGACATCACACCTCTGACTGTACCTGTTTAGCAGGTTGGCCAGCACTGTGCCCCATGCATCTGCTCTGGTCCTCAGATGGTTTGTATTGCACTGTAAGACTATATGTTGGCCATACCTCTCAAACTCTTACAGCCAGACATCTGGACAAGACCATATATAACAGTTAGACACAGTCCCAGACATGGAGACAGGATCTTAATATTGCTCTTCCAAACGTAGAGAGTTGGTAGAATGGTTTTGTATTAGCTTGCATTTTCTTATGGGTATGAAGTCTGCATCTCAACTGTCTGTCATTGATGTTTTCACATCAACTTTTATTGGTCTGTCAATAGTTTGCTAGACAAATGAAATGTTATGACAAATAGAACAGATATATATGAGGCATACGTGCTGACATTCTGAGAAACCCTGTCATTCATGGGGTATGGATGGTGCCCACTGACTTGTTGTCAGTACTGACACAGTTATGTAGCAGCCTTTATATCCTGGTGCTAGACTAACTTGTAACAACCTGCTGTTCTACTAGGCACCATCTAGGTTACTCAGAGCTCTGTACTGTCCATATCTTTGGCCCCTGTCCCTCCATTGTCCAGCTTTACTGCAGTAACTGATATTTACTTCTGGCCAGTCTGTAGAACTCCCACCATAGGTGTAGCTGACATGCAAAATAGTAGGCATGGCCAGTCTCAAACCATGGATCCTGTCAACCACCGTAATGTACTTAGCCCACTAAGTTACAACAGCCACCAGTCAGTGCTGTCTACTTTCTGACACTATTAACCACACACGTACATAGCACATTAACCCTTACATATTGTGGAAATGGAACATGTTAGCAAATTGATTGGGACAGCCCTGGGAATGTTTGGTTTGCTGCTACTACCTTATAAACATAAATGTTACTACAATTCTATGGAGACATGGGTGTGGCAGGGATAGGGAACCATACCTCTCAACTGTACAGATTTTCGCAGAATGCCCAGATGTTTGCATCATATTTTGGGTCCATTTTTCATAAAATTGTGGTTATCTGGAAAATTACTGGCAAATCATTAAAGACTGAAGTTAGAAACTAATGACAGACATTTGAGTTTCAGACTCCTTACCATTCAGAGAATTCATGCTACTGCAAAACCTGTTATTCTATCAACTTTCTAAGTTTGTAAGAGCAATATTTAAAAATTGTCCCCATTTTTGGGCCTTTGTCCTACATTTCTTTATGGCTTTGTACAGATTTCTTGCTCTAAGAGGTTGAGAGGTATGTATGGGACTCCAACATTGACATCCATGCATCTGTCCTATGACCCAGCTGTTTAAGTCCCTCACATAGTGAAGTAGGTTTTGCTGGCTTGGGACCTACTGCATATTCTGGGGCAGCCAGTATTTTGCAGAGAGTTCCTTGTTGTCCCACATAGCTGTCAGTTGCCTGCTCCCATCCTGATAGCCCACTCCATTCCCTTGCATACATGCAGCAATACCATACATATGCTACCACAGTCTACTACCCCATTCTTTTGTTGTTAAGAAGAGTGACTTACCTTGTGCCTGCAACAGTTGAGAGGACAGTGCTTCAGGGCTGTCCTGTCAGATGCACACAGTACACAGCCTATACATGGTAAGGTACAGGCAGTGTGATATGGCTGGCATCCTTTTTACTGTGTATGTGAGTCGGAGTGAGGTGTCGGTCCCTGGGTCCCTAGGTTTTTAGTGCATGTGTTATGAGTTGCATCTTTGCTAAGGCCAGAGCATATTGGGCATGCATACATCTGCCTACAGAGACAGGCTCAGGCGGTTCCTCCTCCCTGTCCCCCTGTGCCTGTGCGGACCTTTGCAATGGTGGATGGCTGTGTCTCCCTTCCCTCTGATGTTCCTGCCATAGCTGTTTCCACAGGATCATACTGTGTAACATGGCACATGCTATGAACATGTGTGCACATGTGGCTGGAGAGTACTGCAGGGTCCACCAGATATGTCAAGGCAGTGGAACTGTGACTTCAGAAGCCCAAGCACATGCTCTATGATGTTCCTAGTCTGTGCATGTGCCTCATTATGGTGTTCTTCAGTTGCAGTGTGTGCATTTCTGATGTGTGTCATCATCCATGGTTGCAGTGCATAGCCAGCATCCCCCCAGTAGATGGCTGTACGGGATGCCCCCCTGGCAAATGCCTGGTACAGCTGTGATACATGCCAGATGTATGAGTCATGACATCTGCCAGAGCTGCCAGCACACACATTGATGATAATGCCCTGGGCATTGCACGCAACCTGGCAGTTGATGGACTGATACCCCTTGGGGTTGACATAGACTCTACCCTCTTTACCGGGTGGTGCATTGATGTGCACACGAGTGCAGTCTATGGCACCCAGTAGCTCTGGGTGCTGTGCTACATGGTGGAAGAGATGCATATTGCTGGTCCTCTTCTCAGGGGTGCTGGGGAAATAAATGTGCTCACTGGCATGGTTTAGCATGACATCCAGGAACTGGGTGGAGTACCCTGGATGCAGATGCTTGTGAGACCCCATGATGTCCCCAGTAGGTCTTTGAAAAGTAGCTGTAGCTAGTATTCTTAAGGCTGCACATACCTTTGTTTCCACTGGGATGAGTTCCTCTCTGTTAGCTCTGGGTCTAAGGTGAAGGTGGAAGAGCTCGGTGAGTTCTTGTAGTATGTCCCTCTCCATCCTGTAGCACTCTACTATCTCCAGCTCATGTAGCCCCTGAAAGGTTACCCTGGGCCTGAACACACTTCTCCTTCTCAGTCTGAGCCTATTGTCAGCATCATCATCACTGACCTCAGCCTCTAGCGCATACAGATGTAGCAGAGCAGCAGCAGCTTCTATCATTTGTCAGTTAAAATTCCCAAGTGTGTCCTCCAATGGTGCAGAGTATGTGGGAAAATCAGATTGAAGGGTGTATGCATACTTTATAGTAGTGCCCTACAGATGTAGCCTGTGTGATTGGCTGACTATGATACATTTGACCTGCCAGATATATCATTGTGGGGTTTGAATGGGCCAGTGTCAGTGGAACAGGGCTTATCAGTCTTTTATACTTGATTGGCTTTTCCAGGCCATTTCTTTTTATTTTTTTTCAAGTTCTTCCACTACTAAGCCCCACAGTGCTCCGCACAAAACCGTGCAGCTAGTATAAACGTTGCTCAGCAGTTTGGACCCTCCCCTGTACATGGGCATGCTTAGCTTTTCTTTAATCAGCTAAAACATGTGCTGTGGGGATAAGTATAACTTAGTAGCCTCAGACACATCCCCCTGCTTAGTTGTGCTTAGTTGAGCACAAACAGGCACTGCTAAGGTACAGTCCATTTAAATATGGCATGACACACACCCCTTTGATGTTAGCTATCTGTTCTGCTTGCACTAACACAGTTCTAGCCTTACCACTGTTAGTACCTATGGACACGGTGGCCCTTTTTGCTATTCAATAACCCTGGCTCATTTACATACACCTAATTGCATATACCCTGGATACTGCACTACACCAGGGCCTATCTCATTAGCTACTACTATAACCTGCCATTATATGACTCTGCATGCTGGCCACTATAATTCAATACCTTTGCATTGCTTTAAATTTCATATTTTATACTTTTTATTTATTTATTTATTTTGTAAAATAGCATGTTTGCTTGTCACTGTGCACCACTTAAACGTGGCATGTGTATTAAAAAAAATTAAATTTTTCATATATTGCATTACTTTTTTAACTCAATGGCCATGTTTTGGCCATTTGCATGCCTACTGTGCAATATGCACCCTTTTATTTGGGCTGTTACAGCTCCTGTTTAAATTTTATACTCCGGTACACGGTTTCTAACCACATACATTTTTATGCTGACATGGCACCTACACAGGTGCCTTTCTGCTCGCTGAATTGAAAAATCACCTCATATGCATGTTTTTCACTAGCATATGAGGTGATTTGCATTCTTCAGACACCTCTGTGTCCATACAGTGTCTGCACATTCATGCATGCCCCCAGTTCTGTTTCCTGGAATGCTCTGCGGCCATATTCCATGTTCAGGCTGCTACACTATTCCTACATGGAGAATCGCTCTGTGTAGGGTTTATTGAATTGCCCCCAAGGTTTTCTTTTTTCATTGTCCATGTCTGGAGGTATTTTATTTGTCTTATTTATATACTTAGACAGATAGGTAGGCAGATCAATACATAGGGAGAAAGCTTGAAAAATAGACTGTCAGTTCTCATTGTAAGGGAGGTGTCTCGGGCCATCTTAACCCTCTGCACCTAAGATGTTTTAAAGATAGACAGTAGGGGTTATGGCATAGCATCCACTCTGCTTTGCAAATGGAATTCATATGAAAACCATAAGAATTATGTCTGCCTGATAGATTGTGTTGCATGTCTTTTGGTGCTTAGTAACCCATTAACCAGTTGCTGACACCTATCAAAATAATGCAGCAGCTATTAAACTATCCTGTCGCCATGTCAATGTGACAGAAATAGTAAAACAGTACAGGGTTACTGTGCTCTGCAGTGATGTGCTTATGCTATTATTTAGAGAACTAAAGAAGTAAAGCTTTAAGACATCCCAACAGGCTTGGATCCTTACATCTTCAGAGTGGGTAATACAGCACTGGAGGCATGGTCAGTGCATGCCAACATGGGAAGCATCATCAGAGAGACAAAAACACAGTTTAAAATATACTTTAAATGCTTGGAGCTTTTAATGTCTTCTCACAGAATGTTTTTACAAACTGCTGTCATACTTCTTCTCTGGCAGGGTTGGCATATGGCATTCAGAGCTGTAGATATTCTGAGGCCTTCAATATTTGTCTCTAGGCTAGGATTGGCTTGCTGTTCTTTTTTATCCCAGTGAATGGTCAGAGCTAAGGATTATGTTGTGCTTAAGTTGCTCAGTGAGATGAGTACAAGCTACAACTATATTATGCTTTCTAGGCTAGCTGTCTTGGTCAACCATTTTAAGCCCTTAGTGAGAATCACACCCTATACATCTTGTTTGTGAGGTAAACACCTTAACCATTATGTCAATCCACAAGTTTGTCTCTCTTAAAGAACATGAGATCTACAGCAAAGATGTACACACATATTACCATAATGTAAAAGACTGTCATGCAATGTGGGAAAGGTAACCAAATGGAGAACCACTGACTTCAGTCATGATGCAAAGAATTAAACAGCATCAAAGTTAAAGCTGTAAATCCCTGAACAAATTTGCTCCCAAATGCCTAGAGAATGCCAATTTCATTATCTGCTGTTTGATTGCAAGCTCCTAATAGAAATAATAAATCCTTCTGTCATTAGAGAGATTCATGATAACATTAAGCCATGTATTGCTGCAAAGGCAGCATTGTACAATTCAGCTCAGCGCATAATTTTTTTGCTATAATAATTTGAAGAAACTGTCCTCAATTACTTTTGAAGAGCCTGTGTATGTCAGACTTTATCTAAGACTATTGAAAGACAAATCCTATACACAGAGATTTTTAGTTATATTACATACTGAGATATTGCTTAATTCATAATGTGGCGGAGAGATTGAAACACTATTTAAAACGGACATTAAACAATAGCAATGGAATAGTCCAAAAGGCCATCTTTATCACCTTGTAAGCATGTGTTTCCATGCCACCTGAATTCTTGCACCACTAGCAGAAGTCTGTCCATCTGGACTCAATATTCAGCATTTCTCTGCAAGATTATTTTGCTGATTATTCACTGGCTCCCTTTACCTTTTAGCTGTGTTGTAGGAAACAGCAGTTGCTCTGATGTGACATATAAGAAAGTGGAATTCTCCTAATGTTTTACTGAATTATCTATTGAAATATAATATAATGCTACAGATTGCAAGTAGGTTATATCTAATTGGGAGAATGTATGTTTCTCTCATCACATGGCTGGCTGACCAGGCTTCCTCTCTGCTATATCTTTTGAAACTAGCAAAGAGATTTAAACAAACTTCTTTTCACTACATCTAATTTCATTCAACCAGATTTAGCTCATTGGGTTGTTTTATTTTTCACACAGTAATTGAACATATATGCTTTTTATCTTTTATTATATTTGGAAGTATTGCACTCCATTCAAAAAAGCTAAAATGGGGAATAATAAATACCGTGCAGAATACCTGGTTCCATGATGGAAAGGGCTAGAGATCTGACCGTGACCCAGGTGACCCAAAATCGACTAGCAGCAGCTGGATGAGAATGGCATAATAGTGAGGGAAGGAATGGCATTTTACTAGCTCACTCAGTCAGTCTGGGAGGGAGAGCTGGACTGGAATCCTGTTTTTGAGCTGGCAGTCCCCATTATAGGGATGTGCCATGATTGCAAGACAAATTGCCATTAAAAATTTGGTAGGGCAGAGATGACTGACATTATGTGATATTGAAGTATGCTGCTATGCTCATTTAGAGTACTCCAAAAAATCACCACTTACAAGAAAACATACATGAGCCTGCTAGAGGCACTGTTCCATGTGTTTCTTGATTCCTTTTTCAACATACAGCCAAGGAAGTCTCAGACCCAGAAAGGTTGAAGTTAGTACCATGGATATTATAGTTAGCAGTAGGAGGAGAAAACAGCAAATGGTCAGCTTATAAAATATGGAACTGGGGGGGGGGGTGGAAAAAAATGGTCCAGGAACTCAGTTACTAGAATACAACAAATATTTCTCAAAAGGTATTAAGGAGGGGTGTGATGAGGATGTTAGAACCCTGAAGAGTGGCCTATTAATTTAAGCATGAGGCTGTTAATAGTCTGCTTTTTTATTTTATTGATTTAACTACTTGTTAACCTAGTAGGTAGGTGGTCTAAGAACCATGGCCCATGCCAAGAGGCACAACAACATTATTTACTATTAAAGAAAAATGTCATAAACAATTACTGGAGGAACTGGACAAGGTAATGAGAAATGAATGGGTAATGCTAGCTCTCCTTTCTTATAGTGGTGGTGGTGGGATGTTACATGTGACCATAGCAATTTCTGATGGAGTCTTGTGGGTTATTCAATGGCAATGGGCAAGCTGACAGATATTAGGCAGTGGGGGAGGATTGATGCCTTGTGTGATAATGAATATGATGTCCTTATGTGCTCCTATCCAGTTGAAAGTCTCCTCCCCAGCATCAAAAAATCCATTCCTCCTTCTCCGCACTTATAATTCTTTCCTTCTGACTCTAAGTTTTCATGGGAATGGTCACCTTACTAGTACGTTATATCCTTTCAGATGGGAAATGGCTCAATCTCACTGCTCCCATAAGAAGCGCCAAATGAGTCATCTGGAAATATATAGACAAAGAATCAGCAGTGGAAGTGGGTGTTGGTCATAAAATTAAAAAAAGTGAAAGAATGTTAAAAAAATAATTCACACAGGCTAATTTATAAACAATGTTTATTTGTGATCATAATTAGTGAAAGTTAAAATTAATCATAGTAAAATATTCACAAAGAGTACACAGTACTGTGAGCTGAGAACATGTCTCACAATAAAGCTAATAAACCATGAGTATCCTGAGGAACTTCTATTGTTTAAAAAGATTGTAATGCAAATGCTTTAGAGATGCTAGGTAGCCTTTTATGTTCTAACAAGCATAATGGCATTCTGTACTACAGGTCATTTCAGGGTCTATATTTGTTTTGAAATGTACATCTGTTATATTAGCAGGTATTCATTTGAAATGTGGGGACCCGCTAAAGTGAGTACCAAAATATGGACACTCAATGGCCAGAAAAATGAGCTTGCATATATACTAAGACCAAGATATCATTTCACAGTATATTCCCTTTTCTCTGAGGTAGGGAGTTCTTGGAGTTGGTATATATACAGTAAGTTTGTGGATGAGGGGGCTTGCCCCACAGTTGGGATGCAGGGGACACTTGACACCTGCAAAAAGAAGTTTTAAGAAAAAGAGCAATTTTCGAGCTTTTCTCTTCCATGTGATTTTTGTCTTTTTTTTGGCTTGTTGGCACTTGGCATTTTGAGTGCCAGCATTTCAACAGGAAGCCATATTAGCACTGCATAAATCTACTGTGTGAGGCAATACGAGGGGAAGTGCATCTGGCAAATGGACTATGGAGCTTATCTCACTATAGAATTGTTTACAGTACTTCTGAAATATTTTGTAAGTCAATCATTATGCATGTAGCTTTATTGCTTGTCGAAATTAATTAGCTCAATGTATGAAACATTGTTAAGTAATTTTTAACTATGTTCATTTTTTTCTCTGCTACCATGTTATCCTAAAAAATGTTTTTAGAATTCCTTGTTAATGTTCATTAAACTGATTAATTATTTATCAGCTTTTATGTGTATGTGATTATCTACTGCCTTATAGCCCAGGCTGTGGTTGAAAAAAGTAATCGATCAGTTCACCCACATGGTAAACAAATGTTAAATATATAACTTAATATATCAATAGACATCACTCACACTGAGGTAAAAGGAGTCCACTATCAAACATCTATAACCCCATGTCCAACAGGTAGTGACATTCATAACATTTTGTAAGATGCTATATCAGGATAGCACTGCAGTTTGTTTAATTTTGTTTCTTCCTGACCTCCAGGAATAAATATACTACTTTTACTAAAGTGATTTTTCTTATCTATATGTATAACTTTTACCCCTGGTTGACATATATATATATATATATATATATATATATATATATATATATATATATATGTATGTATATATATATATATATATATATATATATAGATAGATATATAAACACACACACATACACACACACACGTGTGTGTGTGTGTGTGTGTGTGTGTGTGTATGTGGGTCCACTTTCAAATCTCAAAACACTGTAATATTGAATTTCAGTAACTCAAGATGAAAATGTCAAAAGTACACTGCAATGAAAAAGTAAAAATCTGAACATCACTATACTGAAAGTTCATAATACCAAATTTTTAGTAAGTGATGCTCTGTTTTTAATACATCCTCCACCACACAAACAAAAACACATACAAGACTTTCCTCCCTACACCATAAAAACCAACACAACACACACACACAAACAAAACTCAACTAATCTACACAAAAGCAGGGATCAAGCCCCCCTGCACCCCCCATACCCCATTACTTAGATATGCCAACTCCAAGGTTACACTACTATGAATAACAAAACAAACCCACCACTATGCACCCTACACTTCCATTGCACAAACACACATTACACATGTACAAAAATCACAACTTCTATCACTTACACATTCACATTCTCACCTACCTACCCTAACCTACTCCTAAAAGTTCCCAAAAAGTTAAAAGATAATACATTCCTACCCAAAACCCGTAAGCAATAAGCACCTACCTGAATCTCCACATATAACCACATATTAGCCTCCATCTCTAAATTCCAGACCACACTGCACCTTAAAGAGACAGCAAACCATAACAAAAACACTACACCACCACTACAGCAAATTGATTAACTTAGCATTCGTTAAAATGCAGTTTCAAATAACTGCACATTTTCTTCTCGAGATACAGAAGTTCAATATTTCAGTATTTTGAGATCTGAAAGTGGATCTATATATATATATATATATATATATATATATATATATATATATATATATATATGGATCTAGGACATTTCACCGAAAGCACATTTCACTGAAAGTCAAATTAGTGTGCACTTTTCACCGAAAGCTCAATTCAGTGAAAACACAATTCACTGAAACACATTTCACCGAAAGTTGTATATGGCCTTGTCCCCACTGTAGTGCAACCCTGGAGTTAGTATATATAGTAGGAGGGGTGTAGGGGGCACTGCCCCCCACATTGGGGGTGGGGCATAGTCCCCCCACATATTTTAAATGTTTTGAACTATGTACATACATACTTGCAATTGCAATATATTACTCTTAGCCAAACATGACGTATACTTAAAGTAGCCCACCCCCCCTACTATATATACTAACTTCAGGGTCACACTACAATGGGGACAAGGCCATATATAACTTTTGGTGAAATGTGTTTCGGTGAATTGTGTTTTCAGTGAATTGTGCTTTCGATGATTTGTGTTCCGTCATTTGAGTTTCGGTGAAATGTGCTTTTGGTGAAATGTCTTAGATCCATATATATATATATATATATATATATATATATATATATTTTTATTATTATAGCAAACCACGATGAAAACAAACTGAATAACCAAAAAGGTACAAATTGCACTTGATACTGGAAAATAATTTATATAGCGATTTTGTCAGTTAATAGGAAATGACTTCTTCAGAATAACTTGACACAATTACAAACATATTATATAACCTCCCATTTTTATTCACAGAACATTCATATTAATCAATTAGGCAATAGAATACTAAAATTTAAAGCTATATCCCCTCATCGTATCCACTTCAAATAAACCCAATAAAATGTAAAATTATTTAAATGAGCACATTCAGTGAATCATTTTGTCTACAAACCTCGTATTTTTTTAAAAAACAAAAATTAAATATTTACATTTAAAATCCATTTTAACACAAAATATATTGCTATATTTATAGTTGTGTAACATAATTATTTCACAGATGAAAATCAGATTTTAATTTCAGGTAACTAGTGAGGGACGCAACCTTATTCAGCCCAGGGGGACTTTTGGCATTAAACCTCAGTTGCCATATCATCTCCTTATATTCTAAAAATAATTCACTGGGTCCTCCTCTTTCACTGACTTGAACATGTTCCAATACTGAAAATTTAAAACTATGTTCAGGGAACTTGTTGAGGTGTTTGACAAGGGCATTGTTGACTTTGCCTCTACCAATGTCATACATGTGTTGGTATATACGTGATCTGAAGGTGTTTTTTTGTTTTACTCAAACACCCTATTACATTTTGAAAGCGGACATCCCACACATCAAAAAAGATCTCTGGTTAAGGTACAGGGGTAAGGCTCGCAAGGATGGTTAGTGAGTTAATGAGTTGGACATGTTTTATCAGGAAAGGGATGTACTATTGTGTATGTTGGTTAGTAGGGGGTACCCAAAAGAGTTTGTGGTGCCAATTCTAGAAGAGATTATCCACAAGAGAAGGTCTGGGCATTTCTACCCTTTGTTGGGTTTTGGCATAAAAGGTGATATATAAGATGTAGTGGGTGAAGAAAACAAAATAAGGGTCAGCAGTAACAACAACAACAGTACTTTTAATAAAGCAATGATTATGACATTCAACCCTCAGTCCCTCGATTTAGAGACATCCTGTTCCAAAATTGGTTTATACTGAAAAATGATGAACAGGTGGGTAATAAGACAGGGGATAAACCATTGGTAGTTTATAAAAAGGACATTTGTATTAAGAACATGTTAGAATGGAAAAATGAGGGGGTGTGAGTTCAAAGCAATGTATTCACAAGGAAGTGCGGACACTGTTCGCAATGTAAATACATCTTAGAATGTGATAGGGTGGATATACCACAATATGGAACAGTTAAGTCCTTGCACAAAAGCAACTGTGGTACCAAAATGTGGTTTAAATTGCACTATGTCAAGTGTGTCAAAGGTATTATATAGGTAAAACAAAAAAACACCTTCAGATCACGTATATACCAACATGTGTATGACATTGGTAGAGGCAATGTCAACAATGCCCTTGTCAAACACCTCAATAAGTTCCCTGAACATAGTTTTAAATTTTCAGTATTGGAGCATGTTGAAGTCAGTGAAAGATGGGGACCCAGTGAATTATTTTTAGAATATAAAGAGATGATGTGGCAATTGAGGGCTAATGCCACAAGTCCTCCTGGGCTGAATGAGGTTGTGTCCCTCATTAGTTACCTGAAATTAAAATCTGATTTTCATCTGTGAAATGATTATGTTAACACAACTATAAATATAGCAATATATGTTGTGTTAAAATGGATTTTAAATGTAAATATTTAATTTTTGTGTTTTAAAAAATACGGGGTTTGTAGATGAAATGATTCACTGAAATGTACTAATTTAAATCATTTTACATTTTATTGGGTTTCTTTGAAGTGGATACAATGAGGGGATGTAGTTTTAAATTTTAGGATTCTATTGCCTAATTGATTAATATGAATGTTCTGTGAATAGCAATGGGAGGTTATATAATATGTTTGTAACTGTGTCACGTTTTTCTGAAGAAGTAATTTCCTATTAACTGACGAAAGCGCTAAATAAATTATTTTCCAGTTTCAAGTGCAACTTGTATCTTTTTGGTTTTATATATATATATATATATATATATATATATGGTTCTACTTGAAAAAATCAAATTACCATTAAAATCGAACCACAGAATGTTGAGACCACAATGTCGTATATTCTCAACTTCACAACCTGAAAAGGTTGAGCCCTATAACATCGAATTAGCAATAGAAAACCAGTACGATATTATTGATGTCTCTGTTCTTCTATGCTATAGTCTGAAGTGCTACACAACAGTGTGTACAACTTTAAGAAGCAGGTCTTAGATTATTAAAAATGGCAGACAACACAGTCTGTAACAGTGGAGTAGTAGGAAACATGTATCTTTTAAGTAAGTCAAAGAAGGGTAAGGTTAAGGTTATCTTTGATGGGTACAGTTATAAGTTGGAAGGTATAGTGAATTTTCATGAAAAATACTACACTGAGCAAGAAACATTAGGCAGTATGGAGAAAGAAGTGACTGAGGAAGTACAAAAATATGAAGAATAAAGCCTAGAGATTTTTGAAAGGTATAAACATGAAACATGGACATGGGAAAGAAAGAGAGATCTGATATTTAAGCAATAACCCATGCCTGGGTGTGGGTAATGCTGTATTTACCCACAGTTGGTGTAGTTTGGTCATGAGGCCGAAGCCCGAGTGGTCAAACAAAGACAACCGTGGGTAAATCCAGCATTACCCACACCCAGAAGTGGGTTATTGCTATTATACAATGACATTATTTAAGAAAAAAATATTTTTCTTAAATAATGGCATTGTATAATGCCTACGTGCTGCCCTTCTGCAGCTGACTGGTATTCTGCGGCAGTTCTGATGTACTGCGCATGAGTATGCTTATGCAGTACATCAGAGCTGTGGGTAGAAGCAATGGAGAAAGCAACATCTCCGTTGGTTTTTGCAAAGTGTCTCGCTATGTTAAAGGAGTTTAACATAGCGAGCCAGCTTTAAAAAAAGCAATGGAGAATCTCCGTTACTTTTTTAAAGCTGTCTCGCTATGTTAAACCCATTTAACATAGTGAGACAGCTTTAAAAAAAGCAATGGAGAAAGCAAGATCTCCGTTACTTTTTTTAAAGCTGTCTCGCTATGTTAAACTCCTTTAACATAGTGAGACAGTTTCTAAAAAGCAACAGAGATCTTGGGTTCTTCGTTGCTGTAAAAAAAAAAAAAAAAAAAAAAAAAAATAGACTTATACTAATGGAAAAAGTCCGGGCGACCAGACCCTTTTCCATTAGTATAAGTCTTTGATTTACAACGTGCACACTGACCAATCAGCGTGCACGTTTTGGAATATTAATGGGGGGGTCATTGTATAATGTGTAATATTTATGCAAAGGAGAAAGCCAAACTGAGCAGCTCCAAAGACATTTGAAGATAAGTATAGGCAAAGGCACCCAAATATGGAAAATTTCACAATACAAAAATAAGATCTCAAGGGGAGAATGTAGAACAGAGGATTAGTAAAGTAGAAATTAAACAAATAGAAGCTGAAATTATGGAATGCCTGGTAAGTGAATGATTTTGTCTAGAAAGTCAGAAACATGTTATATCACAGCATGATGGAACAATGAGTCCACAAAGTAAGGAGAAACACACGAAGAGGGAGACATCTGAAGAAGAAGAAACATGGACATGGGAAAAAAAGGAGATTTAATATGGTGCTCTATTTTTGCAAAGAAGATAGCAAAACTAGTCAATACAAAGAACCGCACCAAAGATATTTTAGAAATACAGGCAAAGTCATCCAGATATGGAAAACTGTACAATGCAAAAAATAAGAATACAAAGGGGGAAAGTAGAAAAGAGGATTAGTAACAGAGAAGTTAGAGAGGTTAAAGAAATAAAAAACTGAAGTAGCAATTCTGGCACAGACAATGTTGTGGAGAGATAGGCCAGTGAGTTCCCATATGAAGAGCAATGGATGACGCAGGATACAGTTGAAGAGAATATGTCACAGGAAGATGTTCTGGAGCTTTCTGTAGAATGCCTGCAGGAAAAGGAAAATAATGAATATGCCCTCAGTTTAGAAGAAAAAGATATAAGGGAAAAGTTGCTTGATTTAATAGAGACTGATAGACATATTAAGATTGATGAAAGAAATAGATTACAGAAAGTCAATAAGACCCAAAATGTTAGAAGTCCGATAAAACAAATGAACACAGTAATCAAGACTTGTTGTCTGTCTTTTCGGCTTTTCCTGGTTAGGAGTTGCCACAGCAGAACTCCAGTCTGCTAATGATTGGCAGTAGATTTTTTAATGGTGCCGAGTTGCCAGCCCAACACCCAACCTTCAGCAAAGGTATGCCCATTCACGCATATCTTTCGGAGGCCACTCGACCGTGGGGAGGACATGCAGACTCCACACAGAAGGCACTCCAGCCATGAATCTAACAGGAGAACCTCTTGCTGTGAGGCATCAAAGCTACCGCTGTACCACCAGAAATTCATATGATGTAGCAGAAGTAAGTTGGATATATTACTGTGCAGCAAAATTAATAACAGATAAAGTCTTACCAGTAAAATAAATGGCAATAAGGGAGAGGAAGTGTAAAAATTCAAATGCCATCATGGAAGAATCAAATAGAGAAAACTATAAAGCAATTAAGACAAGAAGTGTCACTGTTAGAAGAATATAAAAGAGGGAACAAATCAACAATACTTAGAAAGATAAAAGTGATAAAAGCAATGCACAGTATTAGAAAAGACCAGGATCTATCATACACTATTGTAAATAATAAAATAAAGATATCACCTCAGGCAGAAAATTAGAAGATATGCAGATAGATATAAAGGGAAAGTGCAAAATAAGCAATTAATTGATGACCCAAACCAGTTTTATAGAGAAATGGGAAACAAAGGGAAAGGAATAGAAATACCACCAAAAAATAGAGCTAGACACATTTTGGAGAAATATTCATGAAGACCCTGTGGAACATACCAAAGATGCTGAATGGATAGAAGAAGTAAAAGGAACAGTAAGAAGTTAAAATGTACTGGATATGAAATGGGATGAAGTACCAGCCAAAGTAATTGAAATAAAATTTAGAAAAAACTAACTAGAAACTCCAGGAGACATGCTTCAGTCAAACTTCCAAACAGTGGTTCCTGTATAAATCCTACTGTAGTTCTAAAAAATATGTAACAGTTACCAACCACTGAAGGAATCCTACTTGCTAGAAATCAAACACGATACAAACTCAGATGTTACCATTTCATTTCTGCCCCCAAAACCTCTATATGCATAACTATGAACTGTTGCATCTCTCCCAGTTTTAGGATATAATCATTCTCATATTGTAAGAAGCTCTTACACTATCAACCTTGCCAGCAGCATAAGAACATGCAAAAAATATAAGGCTGAGCTGTTCTCAGTTTAAATTCCTGCAGAACAGATTATGCATCTCCCTAAATTCCAGGTTACAAAAAAACTCTTTCTTCTTTCCCAGGATAAATCATTGTCCATTCAACACTAAGCCTGTACCTGTATCAAATGCAAACCTACACAGAAGTCATCACTTTTATTTATGATGTGATGATAGTTCGTGTCTAAAACAAGCTTTCAAAAATATTTATTATATTTTACTATGCTTAAAAAATATAGTATTACTAATGCTGTTTTTGCTCTATTCCTGCTTTATTGTTACTTTTGCAGCATGGAACTTGGGAGACCCATTCACATCTAAAAAATGGTATTATTATAACAGCACAGCACATCAGATTCCTAGAAACAAACCTCATAAAGGTCTGGCTTCCAGGCAATACCAGACCCACATTCATGGAAAAATAGGCAAAGGCAAGTCTACAAAGGCTATGATATTCATTTTTTATCACAAGGGTATGTGATCTTTGAGTATGTATATATACTTAGATGGTATGAGTGTGAGTGTAAAATTCCTCCCCCAAGAGCTAGAGGAGGGCGAAATCCCATGCAGACAGACTGTAGATGACATATACATTGCCAATTCTGAGGTTGGAGTTGAACACAAGATCAAGAGAAGCTGGAATTAAGCACACCAGTTGTACACTGGTGCTTTGAAATTCTCATGCCATCAGTGCCTTTGATACAGTTTAGCAAAGATGTGTTATTTATCATATTTTGTTACACCATGATTCTCTGCTTAGGCTGAATATTTATTTATTTATTTATGTTGGTCCTCAGTTATGGAGGATGTTTTTACAGTTCTTCAACTTGGTTGCAATGGGAGTACCATTTGGGGGCATTGTTCAGGATGCCAATAGACCTAGCTACAGCTCTGATATCTGGTTACATCTTGCAAAAAAATACTAGCTAAACAGGACTGCAATACAGTCCAAGGAAGGTGGGATACATCTTCATGATCTTATCATAGTCAACGTAGCCAAATTCTACTCTGTAAAATTTGGGCAGCTCAAAACTAGACTCCCTTGTAATGCACTATGGACACATGGTGGTGCAAGGACAGACAGATCTTGGTAACCTCATTGACAATGGAGAGTTCAGACACCTTGCACATGATAGAACAAAAAATATCTATTAACAGTGAGGCAAGCTGTACTACACAGCCTACCCACCATTTGAAAGAGCTCAGCCAAATAGTTTGATATGGCAGAGATCTTATCAGCTAAAAAAGTGATTTCTTACATGAAACATCAGTGTGAAAACATAATAGTAAGTGTTTAGACTAAGAGTGATCTCAAACAGACCTGTCCTTCACTAGTAGCACTCCAGTCATTGCCCTAGTCTGCATATTATACAATGCTCATCATCAAACCATTGCTGTCACCAAGTAGTAGGTCAAGGATATACACAAATGGAGGCTATGACATAGTGTCAGCCACATTCCTGTTGTAGGCTAGGATACCCAGTTCTGAATCACGGGTAATGCTCTCCCTCAGGAACTGTCCAACATGGGCATCAAAACATTAGCATTTATGTTTCACAGGTGCCTACAATAAATGTAATTGGTGGTCGGCCGGCCTAGAAATGAACCAGATAATGGAAAAACCAGGAGAGTAACTTCACCACTATATCTCTTTTCTCCATCCCTAGCTGGAATACCATGTACAGTGACTGTCCAAATGTATGCATCATGCTGGTAACAACTTGAGTGAAGCAAAAACTTTCAAAAAGGTTAAGAAGTTTCATAGCCAACTTACTAGGCTCTTAACTGATCCAGGTACTGAAATCTTCAAGGATATGCTACAAAGGAGATTTACTCATTCATTTAAAAGCGACATCAATGGAGTCCTGCTAAGAAGCTCTACGATCACTAGGTAGATGGAAAAAGAAAAGAAATCTGCACATTACTCTGGTCACAAGGACATAATCAAAGGTGTTGGTGCAACCCACATTTATGTGGTCTAGAGACAGACATTGAAACAAATGGCTGCTTTTGTTCTGATACTGTTCTACCTAGGACTGTGGACAGTCTGGACTGCATCCATAAGATGCAGCCTGCAACTTCTATCTAACCAGGTCTCTTAACAAATCCATGTTGACCATAGTTCTAAAGTACAGGTGACAGGTGGTTCTGATCACCTTTCAGAGGAGAAAAAGGAGGTAAGAGATTAAGTATCCTGCTTACTTCTTTCTTTAGTTAAGTAAGTTAATGGAGTTTCATTGTGCAAAAAACAAAAAACACAATCCAGGGTAAAGTATCACCTCCCAAAGAAAAGAAGTTATGTCCAAGGTATAAGAGGTAGATACACCAAGGCAATCGAAGCCAACCAAAAATGTGTATCACTGCAACACAAATTTATTGAACAAAGTAAGCACTTTCACGTCAGCCAGGACGCTTGATCAGACTTAATAATTACAACACTTATTGCACTCCTTTAAATAGTTCACATCATCCTATCACAACACATAAATCAAGACTCATCAATAAAAAACAATACTATTGGTGTATATATAAAACAGAGCATTATTGCATAGATAAAAACAAAACATGTATAAAAACATGTACAAAATGCACAATATAAAAGTATATGCAGTTTAAAAATATTCATATACAAATAGAAAACAATTTTTGTATAAAAAAGCATATATTAAAAACCTAAGTGTCATAAAAATGCTTAATTATATTATACCAATAATGCATGACAGAGAAACTAACATTTCAAAGGTGTATTTACAAGGAAGGGTTTCAATGAAATTTTATCATTGAGACCATGACCTTTATCTGCTGATAATTTTGTAATCCATTTAATTTCTTCCTTTTCTGTTATGTTACGTATACATCCCAACCTTTCTGTAGGAAATATATGTTCAAGTACCATAAAAGTAAAAGAATGTGTACTATCATGCTGTAGGACATGATTGGCCAGGGCATTAGTCTCATTTTCTCTATTAATGGCATAGACATGTTCCCTTATACGTTCCCTAAGTGTTCGATTCGTCATGCCAACATAAAAACAGTGACATTTCTTACATTGACCTAGGTAGACTACATTCCTTGATTTACAATCTGCATAATGTGAAAACTCATACTTCTTTCCAGTGTCGGGGTGTATAAAAACATTAGAGTTCTTAACAAAAACACATTGATTACAACTACGACAAGCATAGGTGCCTTTCCTATGTGAAAGTATTCCTTCCTTCTTATTCTTATCATAGCATAACTATCTCTTAAGTGACTTAGTGTTTTTATAACTAAAAGCTGGTCTATTACCTACTATGTTGGCAATCTTGTCATCTAGCTGTAAAATATTCCAGTGTTTTTTAATAATATTTACAACTGAGATGTTATTATTAGTATATGGAATGACAATCCATTGTGGCTGGCTTCTTTCTGCTAAGTAGAACAGCTCAGTCCATAAAGACATCATTTTTAAAAGACATTGAACAGTGTCAAAAAGGCATTAGCAAATTAGTAAAATCTAAATAGTGAAGGCTGAATAATGCTTGCTGTGATATAATGCTGTGATGTAAAATCAGTTATTAAAGTTTCACATCTGGTTGTAGACCCCTACCATAATTTGTTGTAGAAGTATGCATATTCCTCTCAGTCGCAATGGCAGAGGACACATTGTGCTCCTACACTTCTATCCTAATCATTCTGAATCCATACAGCTCTTGCAAAGAAACACCATGGGCTTTTATCCCTAATTAATATAGTCTCATTCTGAATCCACAGAGCTCTTGGAAAAAAACATTGGGGGGGGGGCATTTTCCAAGATGAGAACATATTAAGGCGGACTCTAATTATCTCATAGATCAGCTAAACTGGAATTTCTTAAATTTATTTAATTGCCTGGAGACAAAGCTTTGAAGAATTTGTAACACAAAGTACACAACATAATAGCAGTAACAGTAAAATACAAGTTATGCAACAGCGGCAATGACATTAGTTTTCAACAGTGATAGTCATAACATAAAAGTACAAAGATGGCAATTATGTCTGAAAAGTAATAGAACAATAGCACATGCAACAGGCACATTAAAGGTTTCTGTCCAGTCCATCCAGGAATGCCACATAGACTAAGGCATTCTACTGGCACACCTTGATTATGAACTTCCACTTGTTGCAGCAGTAGCCAAGAAAAATTCCTCCACCACTCAAACTATAAGCAACTCTATCTGCCATTTCATTACCCTGTCCCATAGAAATGAATATCATTGTATCACAAAAGTGAGTCACCTACCTGTCCAACAACTTGCCAGTTTGCTTCTTGGATCCTAACTCTACAAGCTACTCAAAGAAAACTCCAGCCATTCTTTTGCCTTCTAGATGCATCACCTAATCCCCCACTCGCCAGGCACCAGCCAGGCACCTTTGTCTTCCTAACATTATTTCCCTGCACTAACATGTGACATCTCTTCCACATTTCATATATCGTAATGGTTAATTCATCAACACTTTGAGTTCTATTCCTTCACTAATTCAGTCTCTTTTTCATCTTCACTCCTTACCCTAACCATCCCTTCCTATTGTTTTTCATCTTCACCAACATTTTCTTTGTATTTATAATACTTCTTGTTAACCTGCTTGTCTACTGTTACATTTTTTTTCCTGGGCTGAAACTGAAATAGGTTAATTTGGATCAATGTTTTGCCCGAATTAAAAATTCAATAAGTAAATAATACACTGAAAAATAAAAAGGAAATATTTAAATGAAACAAAAATTGTGTAGTTTTCCCATTACCATACATTGCCCACATAGGGCATAAACAAGGAGTAGATCTAATGCACAGCTGCTTAGACTGTATATGCACTAAACAGACGTCTATGAGAAATGATTTTAACAAAACGTCAGATGCTAATTTTGGAAAGAGAAGCTCAAAAAAAGAATGGCTCTAAGATGTGGTGCAAGCTTGTCTGATTTGCAGCTCATGGACCGCAATCGATCCTGCCAGAGCATGTTATCTTGCCCACAGTTCTAGCTGTTGTGCTATCAGACCTATTCTATAGTTGGTGACAGTACGTAGCCGAACTGCTGTTGCATTTTCAGCGCAGTAATCAGGTGTGGTCACAAT
Organism: Protopterus annectens; assembly: GCF_019279795.1. Lineage (NCBI taxonomy): Eukaryota > Metazoa > Chordata > Ceratodontiformes > Protopteridae > Protopterus > Protopterus annectens. The sequence goes on from NC_056743.1 coordinate 1,457,110,075, forward strand.
TATGCTCTTTCAGCTTCTGTGCTTCTGTAAACATAGGAGGTATGGTGACACAAAGCACTACCCAGTGGGAATTGTACTTTGTTTTAAAGGGGAGTGGCTTAGGCTTGACCTGGGATGTTAAACAACTACAATCTCCAAAAAGCCAACAAATGCAATACTTAAAGTAGCAGAGATCTTGAAAAAGTGTTGGCAATCCTGCAACAGATGTGGCAGAATGGCCTATTTTTTCCGAGTCTTCAACAAGTTTAGTGGCAGTGCTGAGAAAGAGGCTATGTAATAGAATGTGCATCAACTGTTTAGACAGACAGAAAATGCAGCTCTGGATACTGTTTATTAGGTTCACTTACATCACTTGCACTGGGAACCACATTGTTTGTACTGTTGATATTAAAATAACTGCAATGATAATGCCAGTGGCAGCAAGGAATCTCAATCATTTCCTTGCCTCTTGGATGTCTTTGCAAGCAGTGTTGCAGATTAGTTATGTCTTAAAATTTTCTTAGGATTACAGGAAAGAAGAGGTTGGATGTTATGTATTGTGACAAAGTCAAAGTTCATCAGTCTTTCCAGAAACTACTCTATGCATCTTCACTTGTTTTAATGTTATTATGACTGTATTTCTCTACTTAAAAAGCATTTCCACTTTGCTCTTTGTTGTGTGGAAAATGTCATATATTCTTATTTTCATGTAAATTCCACTTTATGTGATTTAGGAGTGCTAAAACACAGCCTATCCCAGCTAGGCAGCAGACACGAGGCAGGAACGAGAATTCAGTCTATTTACGCAGATGCACAAACACAGTCTCTCAGATACACAACTAATGCCAGTTTAGCCTTCTAGCATGGCTTTGAAATGTGGAATAAAGCTGTGGATCTCTGTGAAAACCCCCAAGAAGATGAAAAAATAGGGAAATTCCACACAAAAGGCTCTATTTCGAAGAATGAAATCAGGGAACCAAGTGCTATGAAGCAGTAAATTGTTAACTGCTGCACCTCTCCACTACTCAGACATGCACAATTATATCAAAGATACATCACTGTATCACTGTATTCAAACTGTATTTAATACACATCCCCTAACAGCTTGTACCTAGTGCAGCTGATCCCTTCACCCAGTCCCCCTTTCCTACAGCTGAGACAGTTATTCTATGGATTTATTAGTCTTATTTTGGAGAAGGAGTTTCTCCTTTTGGATTAAAAGAGGTTTTAGTTATTCCCATAAAAAATGTCTTAGGATCCACGCCTACAAAAGAAAGACTGCCCTATCCATAGTCTTCCTTTTGTAAGTATGGTTACTGTGATGGTGGTTTACACACAAATGTATTGTTACTTAGTATAACAAGACATCAGTGTCTGACAGTTGGCACAGAGGTTTAAGGCTATAAGCCATTAGTGAGATGATAACTGTAGACCTGTGTTTGATTCTCTCAGCCTCCATTTGCCTACCTGCATGACTCTGAGCATGTCATCCAACTAGACAGTGCCCCTAGGCTGGTTCTGAGAAAGTTCTGTGCATCAGTACTGTATGCTGTGAACTCATGTCATTTGTGTTGTAGATACAGGCACAGCACAAAGGCTACCAACTTTTGAGTAGTTAGCAGCCTCATTTCAGAATAACATTGGCTATCCTACAGAAACAGCAAACTAGCTCCCCCTTTTATTGGTAACCTTTGAACACTTGGTATTCTAAAGCAGTGTCAAAACTGCCTCATTTTCACTGAAAATGAAATCCTGATCAATATAATTAATTAAATCTGTGAAAGGTATAAATGCTTAGCAAATTTGAAGGCATAATCTAGCCAGAGGCATGCAATGAGTGTTACACTGTCATATCCTCCATTGACCAAGAATAAATCCTAGATTCAAGAAAAAGATAATTGGGTTCAACAACTGGCTAAGTATCTGGTGTGGTTTCAGGTCAATCCAGTTAGTTTGTACCACCCTGGAATGTGATGATTGACAGTCAAACTTGCTTTGCAAAGGACAGCTTACACCTCTCATTTAAGGGTTTCCACACATTAGGCAAAGCCTTTGTTGCAGCCATTGTGACTTTTTTAGGCAGAGTTCATTTAATAAAAATTCCAGACAAATCGAATCCTAAATTGGACATCGGTACTCTCCTTCTCATTGCCAAGAGCCATAACAATAAACTGCCTGCTTGGGAGGTATTTCTGCACCTGGAATGTGTCCATGTTTGTGTTGTTACTGAGACATGTTTCAAATGTGCTTGGGTTTTTGTCCCTACCATGACTTTAAATCCACTGGTAGCCAATGTAGAGCCTCTGTGTTTGTCAGTAACACCATCCCTTCAAATGTGATATCCAGAGACTCCACCCCACCCTCATATTATAGCTTGTTATTAGTCCTTGTCTATGGCTCCACATGAGCATGAAAACTTCCTGACATCCCTTGAAAATATCTCTCTAAACAACTGGAGTACTTACACAACCAGCATTACATATGCCCAGCACTTCTTGGATTGGGTTAACAAGAATGCCATGGATTGGCTTGTCTTAACTTAATTCACATAAACTTAGCCCCATCTTGTTTCCTGCTCAGTGTGTTCTTCATTAGATAAGTCAACTCTGGGTTACCTTTGCTCTCAGAATATCTACTCCCCTGGTAAGCAACACTATCCTCTTTTGAGACTTCAAAAAGGCAAACATTTTACAATTATATGATAAAATCTTTAAATTCACCCTAGAAAAATTCCATAGTTACCCTTAGATATGCAGCCATCTACACTAAAGGGCTTTATGCCCTTTTAGACAAATGCATTTTCCTTTTAGTCCCTACTAGATTCAGTGGTAAATTCAAAAACAGACCACCATGGTGTTTCGTCAACATAAACAAACTGTATAACAGAAGGAGGAAACTGTTCAAATTATTATGTAGTATTAGAACCCTTCTGCATGAAGATAATAGAAAAAAACTCACTAAGAAACTGAAGGCAACCATAAAGACCAGAAAAGCATCCGATGAAATCAGGCTGGCAACTGAGACAAATGATAACTTCAAGGTCTTCTTCAGTTATGCTAGAAAATTAAGAAATAGTTCACAACTTTTAAAATATTATGACTATCACTGAAACCCAGAAAGTCATTGCTAATAAACTATTGAACAAGACTCTGCTGAACCTACCATCCTGTGTCCAGTCATTCCTGAGTCACATCTGTCCCACTCTGTTACCAAGTCCTTAAGGTACTCCCAAAGACCAAAAACTCTTCTTTCATGGATCCTGTCTAATAAACAACTTCAAACATGCACTCACTGATCCCCTCCTTAACCAATTTAACCTAAGCCTATCTCAAGACTATGGCCTTGGTTCCCAACATACTCTGGTAGTGATGCCCCACCAGAAAGGTGGATCCACCAAGGAGACTACAGAATCAGCTTTATGAATCTTATTCATAACATTATTATCCACATAAACCATGGCATCAAAAGTCTGATTAGGCTAGACCCACAGCAATTCATCTTTGTAAAGGGTAGGTCATGCCTGCTAAATCTTGTAAACTTCTATGAAAAGGTCAAACAGGCAATCAACAATACACACACTATTCACGCTGCCCATCTTGATTTGGTCATGGCATTTGACACCATACCACATGATGGAATTGGAAATAAGTTTATGGCATTAAATATTGAATCCTGTGCAGTAAGATGGGTATCAAACTGGTTCAAGGGATGAATGGACATTGTCAAAGTTAGTGATGCAGCCTTATTCCAAAACGGTGACCAGTGGTGTTCCCAGGCATCTGTGTTGGGCCCCTTCCTGTTTGGCATTTATTTCTCTGACCTCAAAACTGACAACATGGATCTCTGGTTAACAAAAACATGCTGATGACTGAAAGATAGGTGCAGTTGTCAAGTCATCCCAAGATACCTGTACCCTTCAAGATGAATTAACATGCATCAGCACATGGATCACCAAAAACAGATTAAACTAAATTCCAGGAAATGCAGTATCATCCCTTTGAAGAAACAGGAAATTCCTTCAACTTACTGTATCAATGACACCCCAATATGAAGTGATTTGGTGATTACAGATCTGGTGTCCTGGGTTGAGAGCTCTTTTTCCTTTGATCACCATATGGCAACTGTAATTAGTAAATTATTCTATAACTCACAATGAATTGCCAAAGGCATCTCTTCTAAAACAAAGGAAGTCATTGTTCCCATATGCTCTGCCTTCGTCAGATCCATTATGTAATATAATGCACACTTTGGCATGTACCTTATTATATACATCAGAAAACCTCTAAAGAAAAACAGAGATTCCTAGCAAAAACTATCTTTGGCCTCAGAAATCTTAGTTGAAATTGGAAGTTGGAATCCTTGTCCCTGTATTCAGTGTCATATAGGCTGTTAAGGGTGGGTCTGTGTTTCACAGTCAGCACTAGAACAGTCTACTTCAGGAAATAAACAAAACTAGATGATGGGAAGGTTCATCACACATTGCCTCCTTCGGCTCTAGAATAGGCTCTTCCTACAAGTCAGCCAATGTAAATCCCTGTCATCCTTCAAACATAGCTTGAACAACTGGGTGGGAAACCTTAAATTTACTCTGTGAATTACAGGCCCTTTTTTCCTTGGATCCTTTGAAAGGTTTCATTCCATTTGATGTTCTTTGGTCTTTTAACAGCATTTGATACCAATGACAATGGAATTTTGAACAAGCATCGTAGGGACTACTGGGGCATCATTCTTGACTGATTGTGTCTTAACCTTCAGGTAATCAGATGGTGTAGTTTTTACAATTAATTCCTCCAGCAACCGGTACCTAGTTGGTAAGTGCCTGAAGGCTCAATTCTGGCCCCATTATTTTTCACAGAGGATATATATATATATATATATATATATATATATATATATATATATATATATATATATATATATATATATAGGTCTACTTCTGATTGTCAAAAATACACTTTCTCGACAACCAGGAGATCAAACCCATTTAAGCAAAAGTGCACTAAACTGAAAGTGCACTTTCGGTAAAGCCGGTTCTCCAAAGCACATTACAGTGGGGATAAGGAAGTATATCCTTTTCCCCAATGTAGTGTGATCTCGTAGTTAGTATGCTATTTAATTATTCTAGTTGTGTGCTGGATGATTCAGCGTTAGCGTTGAATCGAGGGACTCAATTTATTCCCAGCTACTCAGCTAAAGCATTATATTGATTGTTTTGACTTAAGACTCTTTTGCAGAAGACTAAGTTTAAAATTGTTTTTTGAACTGATATTAATACAACCAATGTTGAACAACAAACAAGTATATTTAAGTAGGGGGGGTGTTGGGGGCACAGCCCCCACATGGGGGGGTGCAACAATACTGTTTAAAGTAGTTTTTTTGTTTTTTTCTGGTTTGGAGAACCGGCTTTTGCAAAAGTGCACTTTCAATGTAGTGCACTTTTGCTTTAATAAGTCTTGATGTTTCTTATAGGTTCATAGGTGTGTACTAGGTTAATGGCCCTGGAGCCTTTACAAGCCTAGCCCATAGGATTACCCTGGTATCATGCCACCCGACGAGCCATTGGAGAGATCCCTGGGGTGAATTTTCTATTTCCCATTCACTCATTAAGATTTCTCTTGAAGAAGGCAAGTGAGGTGCTCTCCCTGACTTGTATGGGAAGTCTATTCCATAATACAAACTCAAACAAGATGGTAAACTTCAGAGAACTTGAACACGTGAAAACAGTTCAGGCAAGTCTTCCAGCGTAACACCAAGACCATGAACAAGTCGAATAAAACCAAATTGCATTTAATATACAATAGCGTAGGATTTAAGCACAAACAAAGCTTTTCGTTGAATTGAATAAAACAACTTCCTCAGAAAAAATCTTTTTACAGGAAACAGGGGTTTAAATTCCCCTTTTCCTTGTCACCTGTTTGCTAACATAAATTTAATAGGTTGACTGTTGCATCAGTCACTCATAAGCCCCTCCCAAGCCTTACTAACACTAAAGTTAGGCATGTTAATATGGTGCAGTTGTATAATGTAAAGTAGTGGCAGCAAACCATCCTAATAAAATGTATTTTACATTACCTCAAAAGACCGTTGTTAACATTGACGAAAAAGGTTAATAAAATAATGTCTGGTACCAAACAAACCACGATCAATCACCAGATAAAACATTAGAATGTTAAACTGACAAGTTGTGTATGAATAAAATTATTAATTTATCCAATTCTTGTATATATATATAAAGTATAAAATAACCCAAATATTACTAATATAAAACAATTTCTCAACACTTTGAATATGTAAAAAAACTCTTTTAGTAGAGCAAATATTTATAATTAATGTAATTAATATAAGTAACTGCAGTTTATAAATTCACCATCTGTCATCAATATCAAAAGAACTGTATATTAATATGTTAAAATATTAATACTAAAATATGGTTGTAACTAAGTCCCAAGAGCCATAATGACATCAAAATAAAAAGTGGTAGTAAGAAATGTGCTTGATTATTCAATATAATTTGTCTACTTAAACTTTTCAGTTTCAAAATACACATAATGGAGCTCAATTCATTTATGCCTGGGTAACGACAGGCATCTAGTCTTAGTTGCCAAATTAATTCACAGAGCTCCAAAATCAATGACTCTGGGCCCCCCTACCATCAGTAAGGCCTTGGTCAATGGCTCAAAAAGTGAAACAGTGTAATGGGTGGTCCATGATGTGTCGCGCAAGGGTGTTCTCTCCTTTACATCTCCCTATAGCGTATACATGTTCATACACTCACTCTCGTAATTTCTGTCGGTCTTTCCTATATAGAAGATTGGGCAGTGGGAACACCTTGCTAAATATACCACCTGTTTACTCTGGCAATTAAATTTGCCCCCGGTTTTATACCTCCTCCCTTTCACCTCAAACGTTTGTCCTATTTCCATATATTTACAGTAACGGCACATTACACTTGGACATACCCAACATACTACCTGATTTCTTCGGTTTCCTCTCTAGTAACTGCTTCAAAGTGAACCCTCGTTTGTAAACTATAGTGGGATACTCCTGAAGTTTATTCCTCAGTGCTACAGCATTCATAAACAAATTCCAAATTTTCTGTACTATGGCCGTCACTGTTTTAGCATCCAAGCTAAATGTGAAAATAAAACTGTAAGGGCTAATACCTTCTGCACCCTGTCGTGTAACAACCGAGTATTCTTTAATCTGGCTGAGAATAGGTAAATAAATTCCCCTGTTTCTTTTAGACTGAACTTCATCCATCAAGTCCAGAATCAGTTCCAAAGGGTGTCCTCTTTTTAAGAACAGTTCTTTCATAAAGTTACACTCATCCCTAAAATCGTCATCCCTGGTAACCATTCTTGCAGCTCTAACCTGCTGCCCCTTGACCACAGATTTTTACTGTGCAAAAGGGTGACAACTGGAGAACTGCAGGAAGGTGTTGGAATAAGTTTCCTTACGGAATATTCTTGCTAAGTAACATCCATTAGAATAGTCCTTAATCAAGTCCACATCAAGGTAGGCTATTATGTCCCAGGCAAAACACGATGTGAATTTAAGGAACACAGTTGTTGAATTAAAAAATTCAACCAAACTTTGTGCTACTTCGGTATCTTCTTTTAAGATGAGAAAAATGTCATCCAGGAATCGTGTGTAAAATAAAATGTTGTCCTGGATGGTAGGGTTAGACATGACAAACTCTCTCTCCCAGTACGCAATGACTAGGTTGGCTAGACTAGCTCCACATGGGGAGCCCATAGCAACTCCTACCCTCTGAAGGAAGTATTTGTTGTCAAAAGTCACATAGTTGTGAGACAGAATTATATCTAATAGTTCCCCTACAATATGAATTTCCTCACAAGGGGCCCCTTTTACTCTCATCATAGAAGCCACCAATTCTACTGCTTCTAGATGGGAGATAGAGGAGTAAAGGTCCTTAACGTCAACTGTGAGGAAATTATACTCCTCACTAAAAGGTGTTATGTTAACATTTTCCAAAAAGGACCATGAATCCCTGGAAATTTGAGTCTCACTTTTAACGTATTTTTTTCAAAATATTGTCAACCACTTTTGCGCTTCCCTATGTAATACTGTTCCTTACATTCACAAGTGGGCACATGGATGTGTTATGTAAGTCCTTGTGGACCTTAGGGATTCTGAATAAAATGGGAATCCTAGGGGCCAGCATAGTGAGGTAGTTATATAATTCTATGTCAATTCTAGCATCAATAAACATGTCTTTAATGTGAGACCTAATCCTGGAGTAGCCTATGTTGAGCTTGTTCCTTGTTACCTCTTCATAAGTATCCGTAGAAATTATTTCAGTCATTTTTTTTTTTATGTAATCGTCATTACTCATTACTGCTAACCCTCTGCCCTTGTCTGGTTGCATAAGTCTAACTGGCAAACTACACAAAGACTCTAACAAAAAATGTTCCTCTATGCTAGTGTTAAAAAAGTATGGAGACCATGGGTGAGGATTACCCAAAGCATGTCGTAAATCCAGCTCACATAGCTGGTCAAAAAGTGCTGTTGTTGGATGTAAAGGAGGGTGGTAAATACTGGGTATGCAATAGTCCCTACTCATACCTGTGTAGTCACCCACAAGAACATGCAAATTGAGTTTCCTCACAAATATTTTAAATACAATTATAGTCTTAGTGATGTCCGCTCATCTGGAAGGCACAAAGGAAGGACTCTTTGCTAACAGTTCCACCAAGTCAGAAGAAAAAGCAATCTCTGAGTAGTTGAAAATTTTGAAGCCAGAGTTAGTGTTGTAAATTACCTCAAAAGAACAAGTCTCATCAGCAATAACATTACCAAAGACCATACCTAGTTCCATCTGTTCTTGGTTTTGTTCCAGGCTTTTCGGCCAGGAAGGGGGGCATGGTTTGAGGCTCTGTTCTGAAAATGCACCATATTAACATGTCTAACTTTAGTGTTAGTTAGGCTGGGGAGGGGCTTATGGGTGACTGATGCAACAGTCAACCTATTACATTTATGTTAGCAAACGTGACAAGGAAAAGGGGAATTTAAACCCCTGTTTCCTGTAAAAAGATTTTTTTCTGAGGAAGTTGTTTTATTCAATTCAACGAAAAGCTTTGTTTGTGCTTAAATCCTACGCTATTGTATATTAAATGCAATTTGGTTTTATTCGACTTGTTCATGGTCTTGGTGTTACGCTGGAAGAATTGCCTGAATTGTTTTCACGTGTTCGAGTTTTCTGAAGTCTATTCCATAGCACGGGCAGTCTCTGTGTTATGAACCTGTCCTTGGCCTCCATATCCAAAAAAAAAAATACTATACTAGCCCCAAATAACAAAAAAATGTGCAAAATAACAAAATGATACTAATGGCTTACTAAACACTTCTAAGGAGGGAGGTTATAGGATTAAAAAATATGCTGGTTTTACTAAAAAAAAGAAAATCTTGTATAAAATTAATATCTATTTCCAATATTTGGATTTTAAAGTAATTAAAAAACAATTAACAATGAATGTGTGACAGAGTCTTTGGAAATTTGAGGAGAGGAACTCGAGGAAAACTTTTTTTTAAGACCAAATGAGTTCGCTCCTCATAATGAGGTACACTTGAGAGGTATGCCTGTCCCTCCAGCATGTTCTGTTGATTGTAGTAATGATGTTGAGGTCTTTGGAGTGTGTGGTGTGGAGGGATTGGGAATTCTTTAGATGTAGCATTTCTAACAGAGCTGAGTCAGACATGGCTTTGTAAGTCAAGCAGAGATCACCTCTAAGTAGGCGATATGAGACAGAAAATAGTTGGAGGTTTTTGAGTCTGTCAATATAGGACAAGTGTTTAAGGCCTAGGATCCTCTTTGTGAGGTACTTTTGTGGCCTCTCCAGTTGTTGCAGGTGTCTGGTGAGGTGCATGTCAAATGGGGCATTGTACTCGTTGATTGGCCTAATGAGGGAAGAGTAGAGGGAGACAATGACCTCTTTCTTCCTGGATGCAACCCCCTTAGTAATGAGATGTGCCACATAGAAGGACTTTCTGACCACAGTGGTAATGTGGTGGTCAAAAGAGAGGTTGCTGTCAACCTTTGCTTCCAGATCTCTTATGACTCCTTTTTTGTTCAGTGGACTATCATCAATGTGGTAATTAATGGGAACCAGGTTTTTCCCAAAGGGGATGACAAAACATTTTTGGCATTGAGTTTAAGTCCATGGTTCTGACACTAGTTGTTGGTCTCAATGAGGCCTTTCTGTAGGATGTCAACATCACGTGAAATGTTAATAATAGCTCTCAACTTGCAATTGTCTGCAAACTTTGTCAGCCAGAGAATCTTTGTGTTGACCTGGACTTCAGAGAAGTAGATACCAAACAGAAGAGGACCCAGGACTGAACCCTGTGGGACTCCACTCATGACTGGTCAGCAGTCTGACTTGGAGTCAGCTACTTTCACACTGTGGATTCTATCTATGAGCCAGTTTGCAACCCACCTAGTGATATAGGGGTTGATGACTAGCTTAGTGAGTTTTTCTATGATTCCTGAGTAGGGAATGTTATCAAGGGCCTTGGCCAGATCAAGGTAGGCTGTATGAATCAACTTGCCTTCATCCACAGCTCTGGTGAATGACACAAAGAAGTCGACCAAGTTGAGCAGGCATGATCTACCCTTCACAAAACCAAACTGTGTGGGATCCAGAGTTTGGAGATTCCCTATATCCTTAATTATTAGGTCCATGATGATGCATTCCATAGCTTTGCATATCAGACTCATCAGGCTAATGGGGTGATAGTTCCTGGGGTCTGTAGTCTCTCCTCATTTGTGGAGAGGGATGACTGCAGGAGTGCACCATTCACTAGGGACAAAGCCTGAGGTGAGGCTGTGATTGAACAGGGCACATAGGTGAGGTGCCAGTTCACTCTGTAGTTCATGTAGAGCACAGCCAGGGATATTGTCAGGTCCCATAGAAGCTGTATTCTTGGCCTTGGACAGTGCTGTTTTAACCTGTGCAGCAGTAATACTGGGTGCCTGGCAATATACTGGTATTGTGATTGGCCCTCTGGGGGGAGAGAGAGGGGTAACGTTGGCACTGAATCTGTTGGCCAGTATATTGGCAATATCTGTTGGCTCGGTATAGGAGGTACCATTGTGCTGTAGCTCAGAACATATCTGGGTATTGCCATGGAGATTCCGTACATAACTATAAAACGCCTTGTGGTTGTCTTTACTATCTGCTACAATTCTGTTTCCATAGCTAGCTTTGGAGGATTTGATGAGGAATCTCAACTTTATGTTGCAGCTGGTAAGGAAGTGTTTCCAGTCTTGGGACTTCACCTTATTCTGCGTCAGTTTCCTCCTTCTGTTGTAGAGTTTGTTTATGGCAGGGGACCACCAGATTGGCTTCTTTTTTTTGGAAGAGAGCATCTTGGTTCTATTGGGTATGGTGAAACGCATTTGTGTACATGTTTGTACAGTGCATTGGTGTATGATTCGGTGGTCATGTAACCATTCTCTATTTGCATGGGTGCAGTGAAGTTAGCCACCTCTGTTTTTAGGAACCCAGAGTTAGCTTTGGAGAAGTTTTTCACGGTGGTTTCCTTTGCATGGAGGCTGGGAGGGATGTGGATATCCAAGGTGATTAGTTTGTGGTCAGATCTAACCAGGGAGGTTGAAATGGTTGGGGACCTATAGCAGGCTGCGACCTGCATCGCTGTCTTACCCAGTGTTAGCTGCACCTGAAGTATCTCAGATGCTTTATGTTGGGCTACCAGTCTGGAGGTGTGTGCATCTTTTATGAATATGGAAACACCACCACCTTTGGACCTTTGGTCCAAGTTCTGGGGCCGAAAGGTGTGGAATGAGTTGTAGCCTGGTAGTGCAGGGGTGCTTTCTGCTGCCTTGAACCAGGTCTCTGTTATGGCACAAATGTTGATTGTTCGAGATAGTGAAATTTCAGTCAAGAAACATAGACCCATATATATATATATATATATATATATATATATATATATATATATATACATACATACATACACATAGATATAGATATAGATATAGATATATATATGGTTCCCCTTTGAGAGGTCATATAAGAGATAAGCTTATGACATCAGTAAAGTGCTGATAATATTCAGCTTTTTCTTGCCTTCTCTTAAGGAACCTGTGCTGCGCCTTACCACACATGAACACTGCTTGGAGTCTATTTTCCATTGAATGTTGAAAACTTAACTTGGCCTCTACATGGCAAACACCAAGGCACTACCAGTGTCTGCCACTTATTCCTCTCACATTGTGTAATGAGGGGAATAGACTGGATTTCACATCTTAAGTCCACAATTTATGGGTAATTCTTAACAAGAAAGTCAATAAAGAATAACCATGTTAAAGCCATTCTTAAAACATATTACTTTTAGCTAAAGAATGGCTTTCAGATGCAGAACTTTTGCTTTGGGCTATTATAATCTTGTACTTTATATTTTCCCTTTGCAGCTACTTTGTCCTGTCTTCTTTTTACTATCGTATTATGAATAGCACATTGATTCTATTTCTGACAATTGTTTCACAGTCAGTACATGTAAGTAATATATTTTGTAAGTGCCTTCACCATAAATATCTCACATTTATGATGTTTTAATGACGTGTATCATTATCTTAGTTGTTATATATTGTTTTATGTTGCTCTATTTCACTACACAGTTTGCTTCTTATTGCCTTTTATTGTCTTGTTGTGGATGTATCTTGTATATTATTTTGATTGCAACATCATGCAGACAGCAGATTGTCTCATTATAATCTATGTTTCTATGTTGTTTTTGCCTGTGTATTGACCACTCCCGAAAGAGGTCTTTGGACGAGTACACTAAAGTGGTTAACAAACAGTAAGTAAGTAAGTCATTAAATTAACAAATAAATGAATAAATAAATAAACTTTATTCCATCTTCATACTTGGCTACAAATATCTATGCACAAGTACTCTCTATCCTTGACCTATTAGATTAGGGATCTGATGTAGCTGCAAACTGTATGAAATTCTGCGGTTAAAATATTGACTAGGAATTCTTACTCCTGTCATATTGTACCTTTGCTGTAGGATCTGCACTGAGTACAGTTCTCTGTCAGGCCAGAGTATTTCTACATATATCTGTATCTATATCTATATTTATATCTATATAGATAAATAAAAAAACTCCTCCATACTATTTATAAAACACAACTCTTAAAAACCACTGGAACCTGCATCTGCTATCTTCCCTTCCTAACATTAACTATAGCAAACTACCTTGCTTACTGATTGTGCAAAAACCTCCCAGAGGTGTAGACTCACTCCATTTACCCTCACTGCACACGGGCTCAATTTGCTTTTCTACGCTACCCCCATTCCCACTCACTCCCACTTTAGCTAGATTTACACTTTCCAAGCCCCACCCACAAACCTCCACCCACTCATACCCCAGACCTTAACTATCCACCATTCCCCTACCCTGGCAAATGTCTTCACCATCCCACTTAAATAATCCATTAAATTATACAATAGTCCCAACCCTTTTCCATACTAGCCAAATAGATTGTCATTCACACTAATTCCTACCTCTAGCAACCACATCCCAAACATGGCAATGCACACCAAGCTACATAGCAAATGTGCCAAAGTCTTCTTACACCTTATCAAGCAATTAAACTGCTCTGGGGATATACACCCTAATCCTGGTCCCATTCTTCAGCATAATCTGGTAAGCAACTTTAGCATACTCAGCCATGGACTACTATACCAGAGAAACAACTCTTCCCTTCTCCTCCTTCATATGAATGTAAGAAGTATTGGAAATAAAATCCATGATCTGCATGGTCTAGTCTCCCTCTATTCTCCTGATATTGTAATATTAACAGAGACGTGGCTAAAACCTGACAATAACAACAATGAAATCATAACCCCCAGATGCAATATTATATGTAAAGACAAGAAAACCAGAAGGTGCAAGGGAGTAATGATCTTATTTAAAGATCACCTAATACTTGATTGTGTAGAATTAAGCATCCCCAACTTGGAAACTGTCAAACTTATCTTTGCCAAATTAAAAATTAACCCCAGAAAACACATCAACATCATAGGTGGTTATATCTCATCTGGAAATAATATTCCTACACTAGAAAACATTCTATGTTAGATCTCCAATTCCCTCTCACAGGAAACAGTCCTGATGGGTGATGTTAACATTGATTGGCTCAACTGTTCCTCTCAGAATCCAACATCCCATATTAACCTCCATGGGTTCACCCAAATCATTACATCTCCTACAAGAACTGGCAAATCTTCCAAATGTCATTCTATCCTTGACTGGATTCTGGTAAACAACCCCACCCTAACATCTCAAGCAAGCTGTCTCCCTAACGGCCTGAGTGACCATCAACCAACCATTCTCCTAAGAACCGGCACTCACCCAACCAAGCAAAACACCTACCACTTACTCAGAAATAAAAAAAAAAAACTTCACCCCAAATAAGTTTATCTCCACTCTAAAAAGCTGCAACTGGGAACTTCTTAGATAGCTACCCCTATAAGATGCTGGTAACCTCTTCAGCACCACTTTCGTAGACATATCAAACTGCCACACATGCCCTAGAATCATCAGAGTTAAACCTAACTATGCACCTTGGCTAAGTAAAGAATGCAGATCCAGACTGAAAGCTAGGGATAAAGCTTGAATAGTTTCATAAAAATAAAACCCACATCACAAAACAAACATTCTTGGAACTGTGAAACAAAGCTACAAGACCAGTAAAATTAGACAAAATCGACTACTATCACAATATCCAGAAACAACACAACAATAACTCTCAAAAGTTCTGGTCTGCAGTTAATAATATACTTCTGCCAGGGAAATCTGCTACCCGCTTTCCATTAACAACCAACAGCTCTAATAACATTGCTACCCAATTCAATAAATAATTTACAGAAACTATCCAATCCCAAGCAAATTCTCAGAGCATCTCCAACAACTCTGTCCCTTCTGGACCCCAAAACATCATCAACTTTACCCCTTTCACACCCCTGCACACCACCAACTCCCAAGATAGCACCAACTACTTCTCATTAAATCTAGTGTCTGTTGATACCATAAAAAACTACTTTAAAAAATAAAACCAACCACCATATCCGCAGATAGTCTCCCAGCTAAATCCCTGCAAATCAGAAAAAAAGCAATAACATACCCAGTAGCAATACTCATAAACAGATCAATAACAGAGAGCCTGGTACCTGTTATTTGGAAAATCACCCACATTCTATTTTTACACAAGAGAGGTAACTCTACGAAACTTACTAATTATTGCCCAATCCCCATCCTGTTACCCTTATCTAAAATCCTAGAGAGAGTCATGCATATCCAATTCATGGACTACCTTCACACACATAAACTATTATCAAACACTCAACATGGCTTTTGCCCCTCTCACAACACAGCCACAGCCCTAATGTCCTTTACTAACACTGTGAAGCACTATTGAAATGACTGGCAATGTGTACCTGCCATATGTTTGGACTTGTCAAAAGCCTTTGATATGGTGAATTACAATTAACTCATCAGTGTTCTCTCCACACTAAACCTTAGTAGCTACTCTATCACCTGGTTCCAAAGCTACCTACCAGGATGACTGCAGGCTGTCCAATGGCAACATCATCTTTCCCCTCTACACCCAGTCACCTTAGGGGTTGCACAAGGCTCCATCCTTGGACCTTGACTATTTTTTTCTCTTCACCAACCAGCTCCATACCTCCACGAATTAAGCCAAAGTGGTGCAATATGCAGACGACTCAACTGTAATATGCTCAACCTCCTCCCCACCAAAACTCCACACTATAACCCAAGAATCCTTTCTAGCTGTGGAATCACGGTTTACTAACTCTCAACTCATTCTAAATCCCAGCAAAACTAAGCTTCTTCTCTTCTACCCATCAAGATCCTCCTCGTCTTCCCTATCTTTCAATATCCTATCCAAAAATAAAACTATTATCACCCCAACAGCTCACACTAAACCAATAGGTTTAGAAATTGACAATATCTTGAAATTCAATATTCACATAGCTGAAACCATTAAAAAGGCCCACAAGAAACTAAGTCTTCTTGCACATGCCTCTTGTCAACTCTCCTTTATCTCCCCAATACTAGCCAACCTCCACAAAACAGATCTAAACAAAATGGTATCTTGTTACAATAAAATTGTCAAGTTTGCCACTGATGCCTGATATAGGACACATCACTGTATATCTCTTAAACAGCTAAAATGGCTAGAACTTCCCCAGGTTTACATTTTAACCAATTAACCTTTGCCCACAAAATACTGCATCATTCAGATAAACCCCCTGATCTCCAATATCCTATAAATCCATACACTTCTACAACCCTACGTTCCAGTGACAAACTCCTTCTAGACATCACCAAAGCTAACAACTCAGCTGGCAAATCAATCTTTTCAAATTTCATTCCTAAAATATAGAATAAACTGCCAACCACAATAACCTCCAACTGTTCTATACTACAATTTTAAAAACTCCTATAATCACACTTAATAGACACTTGATTCTGTTCTTGAAACTGTCCTGATTAGGCCTTACCTCAGCGCTCCTTACAGGATTTTACTCCAATATTTGACCTCAACTGTCGAAAAACTAATCCCCTTTCATTTAAACTGTATATATTATATAAATATTTATATTTAGAGAACTGTATTGTCTACCATTATGTAACTGTTTTTATGTGAATTTATTATGTAAATATTTACATCTAGAGAATTGTATTTGTCTGTCATTATGTCATTTTTTTGTGGATTTTCCACATATTTGTCAAATTCTGTAATATTTGTATTTGTAATACTGGAGCTTTTCTCCCTGGGCCTCCACTGGACCCAGTAAACAAATTTAAAATAAAATGAAATAATAAATACATACATACATATATATATATATATATATATATATATATATATATATATATATATATATATATATATATATATATATATACAGAGAGAAAGATAATTCTACATATGTACTGGACCATTCACAACCTAGGGTCTGCTTATTAGCACAAGAGTTTGGCTCTTTCTACTAGGTCACTGAGGTCATCATTGGAAGAGATGCTGGCTATTCCAATGGTCCATCTAGAAACCTCAGACTGGGTATAATTTGCATACATTACCATGGTCTTCAGAAATCATTTATCTTTCTTGATTTGGGGGTGCAGCACTGAGATCCCCATCAGGGGATATCCTTGAAGTTTCACCTTTATAGAAAAGCATTTTTTTTATTCTTTGGGGATGGGGATAGTGCTATTTACATTTTAACACTTTTAAACACTTATTGTTTTATATATTTATCTTATCTCCTACTCAATCTGTATATTTTCTATGTTAACTTTTTTTATATCTAACACACACACACACACACACACACACACACACACACACACACACACACACACACACACACACACACACACACACACACACACACACACATCACCAAGCGAGTATGGAAACAAGGATGAGTCAGAATCAGAAAAGCCCTAATGGCTGCCTAGGTTATGGCCTTGTGATGATCTACTTTCAGTTTTGATGTGAGGGTTTAATAGGCTTGATGAAAAGCAGTGTGAGGCCCATATACATAACACTGAAGGATGTTATAAATCAAAGTGGAAATGGGTGTCAATGAAACAAGGGTGTGGGCTGAGGAATAAAGAGAGAGTATGATTTTGGATACAGGCTTTTAAAGAAAATAAAAGCAGAAATTCAGAATATTATATTCATAAATTAACAAAATGTATTCCAAGAGCTAAACCAACACAGGAAAGGAAAAAGTAGTTTTTACCATTTGGGGTAACTGCAAATATGTGTACAGAAAATATACAAGAAGAGAGATGGAATTTAATGTAGAACATTAGCAAAGGAACCAATATATTCTGAGCAAATAACTAGAGAGAGAAAGGTGATAGGATGAGATGAGGCCAAGCAGAAGTCTGGACTACAGGTTAGAGACTGCTTTCCCTACCAGGGACTAATATCAGAGTATAGGCAAAGAGACAGAGATAGGGGAATGGTAAGTGAAAGAGCAGCTCTGGTAGAGTTTTTAGATGAGCCTAGAGCAAAAGCTGCTGTTAAAAAAAAAGATAATTAGTAGGGCATATAAAATATTGTAGGATAACTATAACAATCATTAAAATGACATTAGAAAAGGTTGGAAAGAGAGACTGGAAAAGTAAAAGAACAAGGAAAGGACATCTGTATCAATGCTAAGTGCAGAACAAAGTCCAGAAGGTTTATGATCTTTGCTTAGAAGTGTTGGTATATGTATTTTTATACCCTAGTCAAACTGCAAGGATTTTTTCAGGTAGACAGCAAATGTTAGAAATGTAATGTGAAAGAAGGAGGTAACTGAAACGTTTTTTTTTGGCAGTATGACAAATTGGCAGATTTTAAAAACTCACTACAGAGCATTTTGTCAGAAATATTGGAGAAATAAATGGGTGTAACAAATTAATTAGTTATGTTCATTATCTCAAAAACAAAATGCAGCAATGAGCTGATTGTGAGTAATGTTACCTATGCTAAGGTTGAATATATAGCTATAATACTGGCTGATAAATTTAGTTCTAACTTTACCCTTTTCTCCCCCCAATCTCTGCTTGATGATATACCTGAAACTGGCTCACCTCCAGCTATCACGCAAAACAAAGTCCTAAAAGTGCTATCAAAAGCTAAAATTATTGCACTGGTGGGTCCTGACTAATCTGCGGATGCATATTAAATAGCATAAGACATGATTTAGCCATATGCTAACAACACTGTTCAAATCTCAGCCTCCATACATTTTTGCCTAGTGAATGGAAAACCAGCAATAGTCACTCCCCTGCATAAGGGAGAACCTTCAATAGACACAGGCAATTACAGACCCATAAGCTGACCAGCTTCATATGCAAAGTCATAGAAGACTTATCATGGAACTAATCCATCAGGACACAGGAAAGCTCCATACACTTGACTTGTCTCAGCATGAATTCATCAAGGGCAGGTCATGCTTACTCAACCTGATGGACTTTTTTGAAAAGGTCACCAAACAAAGGATGAAGTTTTAACAGTACACACTGCATACCTTGACCTGGCCAATACTTTTGACACAATTCCCCACTCAGACATACTAGAAAAGCTAAATAAATGAAAATAACCCCCTATGCTACCTGTTGGATTGCCAACCAGATCACAGATAGGATGTATGAAATTAAAATAGGGGAAGGTACCTCTACAAAGAGACAAGTCACCAGTGGAGGCCACAGGGTTCTGTACTGGGGCCTATCTTGTCTGACATCTACTTCTCTGATGTAAAAGCCAGTACCAAAGGGCTCTGGTTGACTAAGTTTGCAGATGATGACAAGCTAAGAGCAATTATTGAATCCCCAAATGACTTAGCATCCTGCAGGAAGGTTTGTCCCAAATAAATAACCAATGCCAAAATCATGGACTTAAACTAAATAACAAAAAATGCATTAGTATATCTTTTGGGAAATCACCTATCCCAGGGAACTATGACAATAAGCTCCTTAGAGTTAATCCATTTGTTCAGGATTTGGGAACTTATGAGGACAGTGATCTAACTTTTGAATAACATCTGTCCATTGTTGTAAGAAAGTCCTTTTATATTACACAGCTTACAAATAAAAGAATCATGTTTAGATCTAGAGATGTTATTGTCTCATTTACTCATCCCTCATTAGACCAGTCATTGAATATGAATACCCACAGTGATACTTTACTAAAAGGATACAAGGCCTAAATGACATGTCCTGCATGGACTGACTATAAGCTCTGTCACTATACTCGGTATCCTACAAACTGCTATGAAGTGACTTGTCTGGCATACAAGGCATCCATCAACCCAATACTGAGAGATTTATTGCACATCAGCAAATCACAACATCAGAAATACTCAATCTAGCGATTTAACCTTCTTCTGTAATATCAACAGAATGGTTTGGAGGGACAGGTATAACATGTAGAGATTAGCGCTGCTCTGGAGCAGACACTGGCCCATATAAACAAAAGTTCCATATCCTGTCCATATTCAAGTGATTGATCTCTAGTGATTGATCTTTTACTAATGAACAGATGCAGTTCATAAATGTTTTATCCCATGAGTGAGTTTCCCTGAGTATTTATAATTAATACCCCCATCATTCCCTCAAGGTGATATATAATTATTTGATATATAATTATTGACCATAGAATGGATAAGATCAGTCTCTAACCATGTGGGACAGATTAATTTGAGCACAGAAAGGGAAATTGTCTAGGCTTAACATGGCCCAGAACGGCTAAGTACATAACCTATGATCCTATGAACTTATAAATGATTATTTTGAGCTGGGACACAGAACCTTACTAGGTTTAATGTTATTGTTTGTCAAAAAAAAAAAAACAATCACTGCAAAACTGAGTTTAAAATATAAAACCAGCTCTAACTGAAATACTGAATAATGTAAAGAGATCAAAACTGGAGGTGGGACTTTGTGGTAACAATACATGCAGAATAAAAAGGATGGCAGAAACTGAGCAATTTATGTAATACTGGAATGAAGAATAATTGTTAAAAATCTATACTGCATGAAATCATTGAAAAATATTTTTATGGTTTGTTTTCTTTTCTATTATTGTATGCATACCTACGTCACTGTTGCAACTGTGATTTAACAGAGATGTTTAAAAACACAGTGTATCCAGATGGTTGACAAATGCAATGGATCAAAAATATTAGTATTAGTAATAATAATAGGAATAGTAATAGTAAAAGTGATAGTAATAGTAACAATAATAGTAATAATAACAGTAACAATAATAATAATTAGGCTATAGCAGGTTAGTTGTATATAATTAATTCTGCATTGATGTTTTGACATAGTTTCAGTTCATGACACTTCTAAACAGTACTGTGAGCAACATATTTTGATCCACTTCTAAGAACATATATAGATATACTGGAAAATACATATATTTCCTTAAAATAGGTGCTGTTATGTTAGAAGAGATATTTTTTGTACATGTCTTTCGGAAAAAGGAAAACCAGACTTCCTGACTCAGCGCACATGGTGGAACATTATTACTGCCCTGGTGAGTGTATTAATTTCCTTTTAGATATCCCAATGACAGCACATCAGACACCACTTCTGTCAATTAGATTTAAGTATTTTCGCAGCATGAGAATATTGTTAGTCTCCACAGGTATTAGTGGTATCAAACCAACTTTCTTCATAATGAGGGAAATCAATCAGTCACCCTGTGCCAGAGTCTGAGAAGGAGTGTACAGAGGCAGCTACAAAGCAGAGTGAAACCCATTTAAACTGCAATCATTATACTCAAAATAATTTGGAAGAGCAGCAGTAAATACCACTTTGAATGTTTAATAAAGGTCATTTAAGCTTTTTTGGGTTTGTTCTAAATTGTTTGCAGTGACTTTTATGAGTCACAAATAAACCTTGGGAGAGAAAGCAAATTAGCCACTTGAGAAACTCTGTCAGAAAAGTTTCTAACTGAATATTAATTCTTTAGAGAGAGAGAGAGAGACCAGCAGGAATGAGTAAAGGAAATCACGAGTCCAGTGCATGTAAAGTAAAATGACTTTGTACCGGTGCTCCACCTTACTCGTGTGTGCTAACCCTAACCTGCCCCTAACCCAGTCCTGGACATGACCTTATGAACATCTAGTTCCCCTAACAGTACTACTACACAAGGCACTCTGACATAGCACCCATACAACACATGCATGCACAACACTAAAAGTAACCACTAGGCTAGCACTTTCACAAACCCTAACCCGCAACCACTCCCACACACTGCCAGCCTTAACGTCAAAACTTTCAGTATATCAAAACGTTTTAGCATTAATAGGGTTAGGGTTAGCACACACGAGTAAGGTTTAGCACAGGTACAAAGTCATTTTACTTTACATGCACTTGACTCTTGATTTCCTTTACTCATTCCTGCTGGTCTCTCTCCTTAATATAAACAAAAATAAATAAATAAAATATGGGTTCCCTTCAGATGATCATAGTTTCAAAATTTCAAACATCATATGGCCAGTGACCAGATGATCAAAGTTTTAAAACTTTGAACGTTCTGAATAGAGATCGCTGTACAGCATGGGATGGGAAAGTTACCATATTCCCCTTGTTGTAGTGCAGTCTCAGAGTTGTTGTATTTAAGTAGCAGGGGGGTATGGGGGTGATTGCCCCCCCCTGCAAAAAATGTAAAAGAAAACTATTTTGTTTTCATTTTTTTTTTTAATTTGATGTTTAAAGTTTCAAAACTTGGATCATCTGGACTTCAGCCACATGATGTTCAATGTTTAGAAGCTTCGATCATCTGAAGTCATATATATATATATATATATATATATATATATATATATATATATATATATATATATGGATCTAGGACTATTGAACGAAAGTTTGATAGTCCGAATCCACAATAACCAAATGCACATTAATGAAAGTGCTTTCACCGAAAAAGCGTTTTCTTTGAAGTCCGTTCAAAAAAATAAATAAATAAATCCCCCCTGCACCCCCCACGTGCCCCCAACACCACCCTTACTTTTATATTCTCACTCCGAGGTCATACTACAGTGGGGAAAATAGAATTCTCCTTTAACCGCATCATAGTGCGACCGGCACAACCAGCATGAGTAACCGAAAGTGCTGCTTCGGTGAACAGCACTTTCTATTATGTATGTTCGGTGATTTCTGCTTTGGCAGAAAGTGCCGTTGGGGATCTGTACGAATCCCATAGATATATATATATATATATATATATATATATATATATATATATATATATATATATATATAGTGTATATATACTAGTGAAACGAAGAACAGTAAACCAGAAGTAATCCACACGGGAGTCCACTTTCCGAAAAAACCAACAGTCCAGTAAGCCTAAACGCTAATTTTATTTAATACAAAATAGCGTTTTCGCTACTGAAAATCGCAGCTTCCTCAGAGGTTGAAAATCAATTGAAAATGTAAATGAGTTATGGTTACAAGTTTTAAACTCTTATAACAGGAAGTGACAAAACAATCTCAAGAACAGTCAACAAAGCATATACACACAGCGCATTGTCAGCACTCATAAAAGATGCATTTTAAAACATATGTATGTATATATGTGTTTTTATATAAAAAACATTCTAAAAGCAACAAATCTGGTATGACAATCATTCGATACTTTCAAAAACATTCCTAAAAAATTGTTTGTTTACAAAATTCAAAATAAACCACTAGTATCTATATAAAAACAATTGATGTATAGTAAATAATCTATATCCTTAATATTTAAATTTTGTCTATTTGAAACTAATTCAATAAACCCCAAAGGGCTGTATTAAGATAGTTAATAATGATAGGTAAACACTACAGTGGATAATGAGTTAGTCTATCGCAAGTAACTACGCAATTTGAGAACTGCAACTATATTACAGTTCTCATTTAAACCGGGAGTTCTGAACGCATCCAAAGCAAGTTGCCATTCGAGCTCCCGGTTTTCTAAAATAAGAGATGTTGGGCCACCTCTAACGTCTGTCGGAACGTGGTCAATACCCATGAATGAAAATGTGTGCCCAGGATTTTTGTCTACGTGTTTTGCTAAAGCATTGTCATCTTTGTTCTTTTTAATTGCATACACATGTTGGCATATTCTTTCATGGACCTTACGGTCCGTTTTTCCAACATAAAAAGCTGGGCAACAGTCACAGAGGGCTATATATACGACAGAACGAGTTTGGCAATTTATTTTATGATAAATCTGGTATTTCTTTTTCCTAATGCTAAAAGAATTACCCAGTTTGATATATTTACAAAAGTTACAAGATTCACACTTAAGTGTACCCTTTTGCCTATTGAAAGAATAACTTTTAGTGTTCCTTTGCAAAATTTCTTTTAAGTTACTAGCCCTTTTGTACACTATACTAGGGCAAGGACCTAGTTTCTCCAAGAGTACTGGTGAGTTGGAAATAATTTGCCAATTTTTACATATGATTGACCAAATTGCCTTAGAGTTGGTATTAAATGTTGTAACAAAACTTAAAGTGAAGTTGTGTTCAATATTTTTTGTTGAAAAGGTTACAACTTTTTCAACTGAATCAAATTGGTCAATCTCTGTTAGAGTGGTATCTAATACCCTAGAAGTGTCAGTTTGGACACACGAAAAAAGATTTTTCTGATCGAGAAGTGGCTTATAAAACCCTTCCATCCTTTTTTGGTTGACTTCTTTTATGAGCTCATCTATTAAGTTAGCAGGGTAACCCCGGTTCAAAAATAAGTCTCTCAGAAAAGTACATTCTTTACTAAAATCTGAAAGAGTGCTGCACATCCTACCCGCTCTGACCAATTGGCCTTTAACTATTGACCGCTTTTGTCTAAAGGGGTGGAGGCTTGAAAAGTGTAAAAAAGAGTTGACATATGTAGGTTTCCTGAAAATAGTTGATGTAAGCACCTTGTTCTCAAAATCTTTAACTAATTTAACATCTAGATAATCAATTTCTTTCATGGAGAATTTGTATGTAAATTTTAAAATTGTGTAGTTTCATTAATGACCTGTACAAAGTTTTTTGCACAAGTGGCATCCTCATGAAAAAGGATGAAAATGTTGTCTAAAAACCTGGTGTAAAATGTGACATTCTTCATCAAGTCAGGGTTGTTAAACAAAAAATACTTTTCCCAATATGCCACAAAGAGATTCGCAACACTTGCTCCACAAGTATATATATATATATATATATATATATATAAATATAGGGTCTATATTACATAATCACACTTCTTCGAATATGTAATCATCAACCCCTAAACACCAAAATGCAAAAACCGCGAATGGCCAAAACCGCAATTTTTTTCCTAGGGAAAAAATTCAGTTGGCCGTTACAGGAGTTTACCCTTTACTCAAACATAGAGTGATCTCGGAGATGGTATATTTACTTAGGGGGTGGGGGGGTGAAGCCCCCCAATTAAATTACATTTGAAGTGTTTGTCTTGTTTCTATGGCCCAGCAAATTTTTTCCCGAGAAAAAATTTTGCGGTTTTGGCCGTTCGTGGTTTTCACATTTCGGTGTTTAAGGGTCGATGATTACATATTCAAAGAAGTGTCTCTTCGATCATGCAATATAGACCCATATATAAATATATATATATATATATATATATATATATATATATATATATATATATATATATATATATATATATATATATATATATATATATATATATATATATATATATATATATATATATATATATATCTTTATACACACATGCCAACATACATATATAAAAATAGATATACCCCCAGATTCATGAAGCTTGGCGCAAGGCCGGTGTAAGGCCTGCGCCGGCCGTGCGGCATATAAATGGTGTAGTAGCGCCATATGCATATTAATGAAGGTGCGCCGCTACCACATCCACGTGCATAGGACACGTGCGCGAGTGCATGGGGTGTTACTAAGCTGCGACCGGAGGCGTGTCAATGTTGGCTGGCAATGAGCAACCTAAACTGCTGAATATTACAGCCTGCCTGCAATAGTAATCGCACCTATCAGTGTCCGTGGATAATGAAATGTATGCAAAGCATGCAAGACAGTTCCCGGCCACACAAAATGGAGAACCAAACAGAAATGCACGCAACATAAGATAATATTCCGTCCATGGAACAAATGATATTTAAAATCGTGTGTCCGTAATGTACTGCACTGTCAGAAGTTATACCCAGTGGAAGTGAAGCGCATCATGTCAGCGTGCCACCAATACACACGTCTAGCCCCATGGGTATGGTCACCAGCAGTTCCACAGTGGTAGTGATAGTACACAGCAGGGCAGTTGTGGCTATATAACAACCGTAAAGAAACCTGACAGTCCAAATTATATACCAAACACACACAAACATATGTATATTAAAATGTGCTATACACATGAACAGGAACGTAACCGTCACATACACATAGGATGCTATACGCAGAACCGGGATATCCAAAAGTAGAACCCATGCATGCATATGCAATACACAACAACCCCAGTATAGCACATAACCCGCACCCATGTCCGAATGTCCACCAAATCCAGCTACCAGCCTTGCGCATCTGTACACCTGCACATAGCGAGTATTCCCCATATGTAGTAGGAAGTATCATCCTAGGCAGTGTCCAGATTGCAAATATGTATCCCACGAATGTAAACATCCCATCACAGGTAAATAAATCCAAATGCCCGCGCGTTAATGTTACGGCAAAATGTGTGTACATCCCGCGTGGGATAAGTAACCTGTTGAAACCTCAGAGTTGTTTACACGCCACGGTGTCCATTACTGTACACATCTGGACAAAACATGTATGTGTAGTCACGGTACTGTTCAGTTTCTACCCAGACATGCAATTCATACTACGCAGGATGGAACAGCTGTCCACCATGCAGGTCACCCCACTAGGGTTGCCACTTGTTCAGATGGCCAAGGTGGGACATCCCTTGTAGAAATGTGAGAATTTGCAGGATAAAACATACCCCCGGCCAGTGCAAAGGACAGAATTACATGTGTATGCCAAGAAAAAGCTCATGCCATAGCATTTGAATAGCTTATGCTATCCCAAATAATAGTTATGTGTACCAGATACAAAATACCTGTATCATGCAACTAGTACAGAAAATAAGAAATATATTATTGTCTTAAAATCACAGGACATTTGCCATGTCTTAGGTGTCGTCGCCTGACACAACTGTCCAAAGTGGGACCTCCCCTCGCAAAGAGGAACAAGTAGTAACCCTACACCCCACTGAATTATCGACAGTATATATTCAACTCAATCACATACCGACACCACCTCTTAACCTATTACAGCAACAAAACCTGGACAAAGCCCAAAAGGATGGGAGGACAAATATGCTCCCACAAGCTTCAAAAGTTCACTGAATAATAAAATGTACATATGCAGGAAATGTTGTGAAGGATGTGGGGTAGTCCCCAGTATTACAGAGGTCCGTACAAATATACTGTAAAAAACCATCACATTTGTTGACTGTACTACTGCATACCCGTAGTTAATTCATAGTTATGTCATGTGCAAAATAATAACCCCCGTAAGAATGAATACAGGAAACAGTCAAATGTGAATGGGAACACCACTCGCCGTGGATTATGTATCATAACCACCCCCACCCATATTATGTATTGACAACATCATAAGCTGCGGACAGGTGCCCAAACACCTGTGTCTGTAAATAGATTAAATGTTCAAAATGTACAATCCCTGTCCATGTGCTTTGTCTGACATTTGAACATGGTCAGAGCAGTTCTGTTCACCAGTCGGACAAGCCTAAACCCAGATCACCACATGAACACCCTGACAATTAAAGACCTGTATGTGTCAGGAATATAAGCCTTTGGGTTCTGAATATCCTTGCAGTGATGAAATATGCAGCTTGGATCCAGACCAGTAGGGAATAGGGAATGTGTAACATGTAGTACCACATTCTTCTCAGCAGGAGAATGGATGCCTGTGATGTAAGTGAAGCGGAGAGGCATATGTTAATGTAGATATGTACTATGGGTATGCATATAAATGAGTCAGAACACCAAACGTATACTGGTTACAGCATCCGGCCAACGTGAATGCAGTCCCGGTTGAACAACAACTACAGCACATATAATGTGAAAGTGTAATGAATGTGTCTGTGCTGTACAGACAGTTAAATATGTAAAGGTGAACATGTGTTTCGCAAATGTCCGTTAATGGGATTACAGATAAGTACTGGTACTGTCACAAGTAATAAAGCCCACATAAGCACAAAGACTTAGTAAACATATGTAACCCACAATAAGGATATGTATGCGCGCCCGCGTGTAACCTACAATAAGGAAATGCATGTGCGCCTGTGTGTGTGTGATCCACTCACAGCATAGTAAATGAATGCTGCTTCCCCCATGTTAGTTATACATGGCTCAAACCCATTAACCTCGTAAAGTATGAAACCGGACGAAGCCATGCAAACTACCGGTACATATAGGGACAAACCCCAGATATGTGCCAGAACAAACATAGAAAGTGGATAGAATAACGGGTGTGTCAGTAGCATGGATTCTCTGAAGGGTATGCAGTCGTAACCTGAACTGCTTGCCAGAAATCCCCACCGTAAGTCTCAGATGAAATGCCACTACATTGCCAGATAGACACTGGTTTATGTAAAATACAGCGAAGATAAAGGGGCAAGCAGCTGTACACTCAGCGACAATTTGTATTGTGGAAAGGTATGGTATGGATATAGATATATGTGTATACACATAATCCACAGACGTAAACCAAAGCAAGTTATGAAATGAGGATTGTACATGTATATATGTATACACAACAGACTTATGTCCCGTAGATATGACATATGTACATAAATAGGCAACGTTACATCTAATATGGGTAGACAGACAGGCATGCAGGAAAGGTGAATAAACCGAAGCATTCAAAAACATTGGCCAGAAAGTGACAGTCCAGCAAGTTCTACACTTTAAACATGCAGATAGGTGTCCATTGCAGGACTCCATAAATTGGAATACGTAGTGTCAACTGACATTGACGCAAAAGAAGTGACCACAGCAAATACGAAATAGCTGTACATGCAACAGTATCAGGTGCAAGCATGATGACACATGTGTCGATAGAATGTATGACGTACGAACTGATATCCGGAGAGTGGGGAGTGTATACAAGTGTCTCCACACTTCAGTAACGCACACATTAAAAATGTGTAATGGGTACTGTAGAGGGTTGTCAGGTATGGGAATCATGGGTATGCAGATATGGGCCTAGGTGTTGTTTGGCAGGGATATTGCGGAAACCATTTTGGCAATATGTAGGGCCCTATATCAGTGTCATGTAGGCGATAATCATGGATGGACATGCGTACAACCAAGATGGTACCCATAACTGGCAAACTGTCAGAATAACACAGCTGCACTAAGGCATAGTACATGAAATACAAATAGGGACTATATTAGATATACCCCAGACAAAGTCAGAATGTTGTGAGAATACTGGAAAACCCATGAATACGGATGTTATGAGTGTTACTAATCATGTAATGGAAATGTCAGTCACTATTATCTACCGCACAGTCCGTAATGCCTTGCCAGCAATTTACCAGAAGGCACATCACTATGACAAATGTAACAAGGTCAAACATCAGGGTGTTTACCCATAATGTGTACAGGTTAGGGGTATGAAGGTAACCTGTCCAGAATACATGTACAGAACTAGTGATACTAGGTGGACAGGTGAGAAGAAAGACATCAGGACAAATGAGAAAACATGTACAAGTCACACGCATGTACACCGACAAATGTGAATGACAATGTATGCCCTGTGAATGTCAATGTGGAAGGTTAATAGACACAAATGTAATGTGTCCCTCAGGGTGTCATGCAGTGTCACCGTAACAATGTCCAGTCCCCCAGACACGTATGTGAGCTCTGCCACTGACGGAAAGCGCAAATACTGGCGCACACATATGGCACATGATAGACCAATTAGTGTGGATAAGCAGCTGTTGGCCTGTGTGAGGAATACAACTGTCTGGGTGGGTGTGTCCTGCAATATAAATGTAATGGCACGTGGCCTGTGATGCCGCCATACAGTGTGTGTATTGGTGTCAGAAAGTTGATATTTTGTTACAGACACATACTCCGCAACTGTACAGATTTATGATGAATGTGCAGAGTTCTGCCTCATATGTTGGGTGTGTTCCACGTAACAGTAACATTCTGGCACTTCCATGAAAACTGAAGACATGAAATGATGACAAACATGTGCGTAAGACACCAAATCTGACAGAAAAGCCATACTAATGCAAAACCTATTATTGTGTCAACTATTTACGTTTGTAAGAGCAACATGTCAATACTGCCCCTATGTGTCCCACTATCAGATAAGGCCTTGTCCAGCAACTTGCTCTAGGAGGTGGAGTGGTATGAACAGAAACAGATACATGTGTGAGGAAACAGCAATATCAACTGCAAGATAACGCAGAAGGTATGACATGCGCTGCAGTAGGACGTGCAGTACTATCCGCAGGTATGTGCTGACATTGCAAATGACACAGCGGTCTACATGAAGAACCTTTAGGGCTGTCACCTTTACAAATGATGATACTGGGACATACCCACAGCCATGCACACAGCACAAATAGACATACACACATCAAAACTAGGCCATGATACATGAAGCCTCCGGTGTGTACGAGTACAGTGAGAGTACAGCAAGGCTATATGTCTGCCAAGATATACAGCAAACGCCTGTAAGGGCGTGTAACACTGCCCGTAACATGGACGTTGCATGGACAATGTTGGGAGTTGCAACATACCCCGTTGGTATGTGAAAGCTATGCAAATATGCGATACATAAAACAGTCAGCTGCCCATGCAAGAGCAGGGTTATGGGCAGAAATATATATATATATATATATATATATATAGAGAGAGAGAGAGAGAGAGAGATACAGACATACACACACATGTGGCAGGGCTGGTAATTGATCCTACGCATGACTACCCTATCACACTACAGCATGACGCATTTACAGAACACGCTACCGAGATTACTAAACACAGCAGACACACAGTCATTCTACTAGGTGCGTGTCAACATCCGCAAAGACAAAGACGGCAGCAGGATACGTCTGTATTGCAAAGCATCTAAAAGCATAACCTGAGTCCCCAGGCGGACGGGAGCATGCACACATAGACACACACACACACACACACACACACACACACACACACACACACACACACATCTGGCAGGCCTGGGAATTGAACCTACGCTTAACTACCCTATCACACTACAGCATGACGCATTTACAGAACACGCTATCGAGACTACTGAACACAGCACTCCCAGAGGCATACCTCTAGGTGCCGATAGGGAATGTATGCGTTGTGAGGCATCTAAAAGCATTACTGTGGCCCCAGGCAGCTGGAAACACATGCACACACACACACACACACACACACACACACACACACACACACACACACACACACACACTTGGAAGGGCCGGGAGTTGAACACACACCTACCTACTCAAACACACTACAGCATTACGCATTTACAGAACATGCTACCGAGATTACTGAACACAGCACTCTCAGAGGCATACTTCTAGGTGGGTGACATCATCCGCAAAGGCAAAGACGCCGATAGGAAATGTATGTGTTGTGAGGCATCTAAAAGCATTACTGTGTCCCCAGGCAGCTGGAAACACACGCACACATGCGCACACACACACACACACACACTTGGAAGGGCCGGGAGTTGAACATACACCTACCTACTCTAACACACTACAGCATTACACATTTACAGAATGCACTACCGAGATTACTGAACACAGCACTCTCAGAGGCATACTTCTAGGTGGGTGACATCATCCACAAAGGCAAAGACGCCGATAGGGAATGTATGTGTTGTGAGGCATCTAAAAGCATTATTGTGTCCCCAGGCAGCTGGAAACACATGCACACACACACACACACACACACACACACACACACACACACACACACACACACACACACACTTGGAAGGGCCGGCAGTTGAACACACACCTACCTACTCTAACACACTACAGCATTACACATTTACAGAACACACTACCGAGATTACTGAACACAGCACTCTCAGAGGCATACTTCTAGGTGGGTGACATCATCCGCAAAGGCAAAGATGCCTATAGGGAATGTTTAGAGAGTGAGCGGTCTGAAAGCATATTACCGTCCCAAGGTAGACGTACACAAACACGCCAGTGCTGTCAATGGGCCAACTAAATATCTACGGAGCACAATATACACTGAATAGATATGGGATGTGCCACAGACAGTACACCCTTCGAGAGAGCAACAAGTGTGTTCAATGTAGGCATCCATCGTGACATTGAAATTGGACATCTGGTGCCTGGATGACCACCATGGCTATACAGGATGTCAATGGCCATGCCCACACGCTTAGTATCACATGTCTGTTTGGAATGTACTGTGTGTCCATCTACACAACGGCGTACTGGGCATGCTCACACACATAGCTGTTGCAAAGGGCCATCTTGCATGCACACGGAGTCTAATCACGGAGGGGCGCAGTGTGGAATGTACTGTGTGTCCATCTACACAACAGCGTACTGGGCATGCTCACACACTTAGCTGTTGCAAAGGGCCATCTTGCATGCACACGGAGTCTAATCATGGAGGGGCGCAGTGTGGAATGTACTGTGTGTCCATCTACACAACAGCGTACTGGGCATGCTCACACACTTAGCTGTTGCAAAGGGCCATCTTGCATGCACATGGAGTCTAATCATGGAGGGGCACAGTGTGGAATGTACTGTGTGTCCATCTACACAACGGCGTACTGGGCATGCTCACACAGCTGTTGAAAAAGGGCCATCTTGCATGCACATGGAGTCTAATCATGGAGGGGTGCAGTGTGGAATGTATTGTGTGTCCATCTACACAATGGCGTACTGGGCATGCTCACACACTTAGCTGTTGCAAAGGGCCATCTTGCATGCACATGGAGTCTAATCACAGAGGGGCGCAGTGTGGAATGTACTGTGTGTCCATCTACACAACGGCATACTGGGCATGCTCACACACTTAGCAGTTGCAAAGGGCAATCTTGCATGCAGATGGAGTGTACACACAGAAGGGCGCAGTAAGGTATAACTGCCCTCACGCACAGGGCGGTCACACATGCAGTGACCTGTACACACACAGCTGCCATCACAGCTGTCACAGGTGCAGGTCACACACGTACACACTGCAGTGTACACTGTAGCTGTCAAGTCAGCACCATGTCATTGGTGAAGCACTACACAGCCTTACAGTCCCACAACACCATGTTGCACATGACCACTGGGCTGTACAGCGGTGTACACCAGCTGTGCAGAGTACACATGTACCAACAGGGATCCAACAGATGTTATGCATTATAACGATGCCAGTATACATGAACAGGTCGGCTCATGACATACCATGGCCGTTACACAGCTGTGACACCTGATTGTTGCTGTACACCAATGAACACACATCTGGGTCCATCGTACATGTGATTGTGTGGATGTGTGCATGGACCGCACACCCAACACATACATACATGGCCTTTGATGTACCTCGTGCATAACACTGGCCCAATCAATGCTACACATGCGAATTGAAGGTGGGCCCATGTCTGTTGAATGCTCACACTACAGGGGGTAGCAGTGTTGACCAGGACACATACCCCTGTACTGGTCACCTGTGACACCCGTGATATCATACCGCAGTCCATGTGTCATGTATGTCAACACACATGTCCAACAATAGCAATGCATACAAACATGGCAACAGGAGACACATGTGACCTCTGTACTGTGCATGCAGCAAACATGCATGTGCAGTGGCCGATGTCCATAACATAGTTGCACCTACCTATGACATGCAGACGCAATGCAGACCCATCATTGACATCTGTATATGGTGACATACAAACAGCACGTATGGAGGGATGTGTGTACATAACGTGGTGAGCCACCTGTCTAGATGTATGTGTACAGAGGGTGGATCACAGTTGTGTCACACACCATCCTATCATGCCATGTGCTAACTGTACGCTATGTCGCTGTTACGTGACGGTGCTGACATAATGCATACACAGCAGTCAGGTGTTAACAACTATATGTCATATGGCACCTGTAACACCTACAACCTCCCGTGTGTATATAGCAGCACATTTGCCAGATATAGCGTTGGTACACATAATGCAATCAATACCGCTGCATGTCCAGCAAACGTGTCATCATATGGCTGGTGTATCATTCCCAGCACTGCCATGTGTGTCCGAATGTGTGACCAGGGTTGCCACATATCATGGGGAATATGTCCCAGTTGCTACACATCCCTGTACACCATTGTAGAGAACTGTACATACGTCAGTGTGGGAAGCATGACGTCGCGGTGATGTGCATCACACACATCGGCTGTCCGTATACACATGTGTGGTCACCACAGTGTGTTTGTCTGTATGTATGTCTGGTGCTTGGTGTGAGTGTGTATGCTAATATACAGTGGGAAATTATCACTGGCCCCATGTGTTGACTAACCCATAATGGTGATGCATTGCACAACCCTGTTGATGCCATAGGTCCCAGCCATACTGACTACCTGTGCATGTCCCTTCTCTGTGACACTTCGCGTGGGTGCATAGTACTGTGAGGGCGATGACCACACAGGCAAGGGTCCCCAGCTGCACACTATGGGGTGTGCGTTATAGTGGTGTACACCCCGTGACTGTGGCCATGTTCAAATACTGTTACGGGTCCTACTGCTGCACAGTGTGGCCGCCAGCTACCAAGTGACACCTCACATCATCATTGGCCAGGCTGCTGTGTACAACCCCTGCACCATGTCACCATACCTTTAATGTGTCCTGCTATGTATGTTACGTCTCTGTCCAGTGTAGCCTGTGGCACCAACCACATGCGTCAGGTGCAGTATATGTGCAGACATCTGTGTCATGTTTGTGTGTCCAACAGTCAGGATGAGGGTACATGTAGCATGCTGATATTGCGAGACGTGTCTGTGTGTACTCCACAGTTACACGTGGGGAACTGCAAACACTGCTACCTGTAGGCACATGCAAGTACACCATAGGAGGGAACCAGGGTATCAAATAAACCTGCTGCTACAGATGTAACCGAGACACATACCGTGAACACATCACAATGCATGCTCCACCTGCACTACATGGTGTGACTGGTGCATGTCGGCAGTACACAAACCTATGTCACATACACAACTCAGTATTCACACACAACCACTGCAACATACACATCCCTCACTCTGCATACACACCTCTCACTATGCTGTTCACTCTGTGCATCAGAATATTTGTGCATAACCCTGTACCGATGGTGTGGATGACAGGGATGCGGCACAGGCTTCATCATATGCACAGGGTGATATGTTTGCCAGGGGCATAGGCTGCACCAATGGATAACATCATGTGTGTGTGTAAGGGCCGGTCAGTTGACTGGACATATCTGTGCAGAATGCATGTGGGTGTTGTGGAGCCCTACAGTTGTGTTTGCTGAGTGCGTGCATGTGTGTACACAGTTCTGCCATTTGTGATGCCTACACGGGGTATAATTGACAGCCCCAGTTTGTACAGTGCAGGTTGTACAGCTCACTGTGTCCATCCACGACCACGTGACCTGTGCCTGCCTGGGGTTGCACGGGCACTACCAGGTGGAGGTACAGAGTGGCTACTGTCTGACGACACATGCCCGCTGGAAACATGTCCCTGCTGAGACTGTCCAGGGCCACATCCACATGGCCTGCTGTGTCTTGGTGTTGACAGCGCAGCAGCAGCTGCACTGCTACTGCTACCGGCACTATGGGAGCGGGCATGTGAGGTGGCATGGTCACGTCGACCTACACTAGGTGGTGTTGCTGGCCTACGTCCACGTGGCCTACGCCTCACTCCTACCAGGTGTTCCAGCACAGACAGCTCCCGCTCGCGGATTGCCATGCCTTGGTCAAGGATACCGACCATTTCACCTAGTCGCCTATCCAGAACATTAGCAATCTGCTGTTGAGCATTCGCCAGTGCCTGGATGTTGTCATTTAGGGTGTGGATAGCAGCCCTCTGCAGCCTCTGCCCTTCTCTATTCTGCCGTTCAGCATGTGCCTGTGCTGCCATTACAGTCTGGAACATGCGTCTGGTGATACTAGCTGCTGCAATCTGTCTTGCAGGTGCATGTCTGCCAGAGGTCCTCCTACGAGCAGAACCGGCCACATGCCTGTGTGGCACATCTGCAGTCATTACACTGACACCATGGTGTGCAGACACACCTTCTGTAACCACCACACGTTCCACTCCCATGCCAACAGCCGCTGACTGTCCTTCCTCTATGGCCACCGGTGATGCGGTATGTGTTGGCAGCAGAACTGTGTGTGGGGAAGAGGGGGACATAGCTGGGATGGTAACCATTGGCACAGATTCAGCCCCTGACAACACTGCCTGTACCTCAGGCATATGTTCATCACCGCTAGTATCTGTGGGGACACTAACATCAGATGGACTGCAGGATGGTAACGCACCTACATCACCTGTGAATGCAAAGAAATACTGTAAAGTACAATAGACACAGACACACACACACACACACACACACACACACACACACACACAGACACACAGATACACACAGGCACACAGACACACAGACACACACAGACACAGACACACACACACACAGACACACACACTGACACACACACACACACACACACACACACACAGACACACACACACACACACACACACACACACACACACACACACACACACACACACACACACACACACACACACACACACACACACACACACAGACACACACACAGACACACACACATACACACCATGCATGTGATTTGTCAGATGGCATGTAGCATGCCTGTGATAGAGCAGAGGGCATGCAGCTCAGACATTAATAGTGTTAGTAAGCATACCTCCCTGGGGTGCTCACTACAGCAAGCAGGTGTCATATCAGTAGCCATGCAGGTCACACAATCATGGTAGTATGCATGCATCTCCGTGATACACCATGTGGGCCAGAACAGGATAACAGTACACATCTGATGTGTCCTTGACATGTAATTTGTTGACATGTGCATTAACATGCATACATGTTTGACACAATGGTGTCCTGACACATGTACAGCATCATAATGGGCTTCACATTGCAGTGTTGTGTGTATGCTCTACAGATGGAATGCATGTTTATTAAATGTGCATGAGCACGGGAGGGTAGTGTGAGCCATCTACATTGCTATACAGTGTGAAGTACAGACACTGTGCCATTGTATGGCAACATGAGGCATGTATGTTGCTGTAGAATGCATAATGTGTACACATTGCATAGCCATAACTGCAACACAGTCGTGATGTTCGACAGATCGTATATGGTAGAAGTCAGTGACACCTCCAGTAGCTGTGCACAGGCTTTTAGGTTGTCCACTGTACCACATCAACTGTATAATCAGTCAACTAGGGCTATAATTGGACCATGTGTGGACAATGTGCAACAGGGTGTATACACATCCCATGTACTGTGTGGCTACATGTCTCTGGCCATCCCCCATGGCCATGTGTGCACATGTGGTGGCCATTGTGTGTGATGGGCATCTTCTCCACATGTCTGTGTGGTCCCATATGATATACACCCATACATGTCAGATATGTCACATTCCACAGGTCTATGCAGACAACGGGTTGTATGTTTGGTATGTGGGGTATAGGTCATGTGATAGTGTGACAATATTGCAGACAGGACACTACATGTCTGGGACATGTCTGGTGGCACATCGCACTGTGTGCACCCGATGCGGGGGCATATGACACAATGGTGACACTTGTGGGCTGCCCATATCACAGCTCACTGTGTGGTACTGTGTGCATCACACATGTTGTTCCATTGCATACTACATATGCCTCCATTGTAGAACACCTCCACCGTTGTATGCACAGCTGACCACACATGTCGCAATGGCATGTACTGTGGTTTCAAGTCTGTGTATCATTACGTTTGCATATATTGCACATGGGTGGCGTGTGTGAATGCATGTTGGTGCGACCTGCATATCATGACTGGAACAAACATCAGGTGTGCACGTGTTAACTGGCCAAATGGCAAATAGATCTACACTGTAACATGCCTGATACTGATGACAGTCTCACCTGCAACGGACCCATGTCTGTGCGGCACGCCAGAGGTGCTTGTATAGGGGTGACACACCAGTATGTACATTATCCATGACTGTATGACAGCCACAGGTTGCACTGTGCATGTGTACATATTCACCTGTGTAATAGCATATAGTATGCACATGTGTGCATACACAACGTAGCATACTGTACTATGCAGCATGTTTGTCCACATACCTGGCATATGTTGTTACTTTACATTATGTACAGTGATGCATGCAACTACATGGAATATAATAGCCATATGTGCATTACTGACTTACCAGGCAACTCCAGGCTCATTGGTTGGGAGACACCCACCTCCACGATGGCAGCTAGTGTTTCTGGATGCTGTTCCCTGGGTGTCCCCAGACTGGCCAGTAGCTCCTCGGTGTGTGTGAGTGGGGGCTGGGTTGGTGGCCCACCACCTGTTCCACCTTGTTCCCTGGTGATTGCAGTGGCACACTGTTTTGCATGTCGTATCAGGTCCATGCAGTGTCTGTGCACCTGCTGGTAGGTGTGGTTATGGCCACCCACATCGTTCACCCTCCTGCGTAGATCCTGCCACAGGTCATCCTGCTGCTGGACATGCTGTGGCACATGGCTGAACAACAAGTCATAGTTGTCATGGAGCAGTGGGATGAGGACATCATCCTCCTGGCGGGTGTATGCTGGGAGGTGTGTACGGGGCATTATCTGTAAAACATAATGATGGTGACAGGTCACAATTTCAGAGATATACAGAGATACTGCTGCACATACATTTCTATGACATCTACTGCACCTGCATAGTTATCTTTGCAAAGCACCATGACACTGACATGACTGACGTGTTTGTGTCACACATGTCACACCCATTATGCATTGGATATCATCACCATATATGTGTGTCGCCTCATTACAGTGTTCATACTCCATGTAAATGCTGTCTTGCTGTGGGCATGTCTATCTGCCTGCACTTGTGTTCTTACCTATCTGCACATGCCTCGATGTGTCCACGGTACTACTGTTGACCTGGATGCTGTGTATATGTCACATATCAACACAGACACAGCTGGAATGGACTTGAGCAGTGACAATGCACACATACACATGGACACCTGTACATGCATGTGTTTTGCCATATACATCTACACAGCACTGTACAACTGTTCAACATCCTGACACGGATCGCCTGTATTACACATGTGATAGACATGGGACAATGGATAGTCAGACGACATTCGCAGGGTTGGTCATCAACCATAGCATGTGCGGGCATGGTTTCCATGCTGTTACAGATGGCCATTGTGCCACTGCAAGCTGCATCAGTGCCACATTACTGATCCAGTCAGTTGATAGTACATCTACCATGCGGCCATCACACCATGTATGACTGGGATGACATCTGCAGCTTTGATGGACAGGCTTGCATGGTATGGTGGGAGTATGTCACATGTATGGCACAGGGATCTGTTCAGCCTGTGGCGATCCTAGTATTGGAACGGTGGCTGTCCATGACATATGTCATATAGATCAGGATATGGACATGTAGCATGTCCATCATCATGGTGTAGCAAATGTCCTTCTGCAAGGTAGACGGCATGCTGCATAGTGGAGGTGTGGATTGTGAAGGCTGTTCTTGCACATCCATGCATAGCCATTTCCCCTTACAGGTGGTATGTGATCCAATATTGGTCAGCACAGTGCTGTATATGCCTGGCCAGTGATCTCCGTGCTCATGGATGGCACCCTGACATGACATGGGAAACCTAGATGACTACCTAAGGGGCCTGGAGACGTCACCATGTCGGGGGTGCACTGCACAGCACCATCCCGTACACAGTGTCCATAATGTTGACCACAGCCTAGGTAGCAGTTTATGGGTACAGGGATGTTCACCTAGCAGTGACACTGCTGGTTTCCTCCATCAGACTGTGCACATATGTGACACACCTCACACACACAGCCCATTCTGTATGTTGTTCACAACACTGACACAGCTACACTGATAGGTCATGGCCATTCACAGCCTCACATACACAGATGCCTAACATTTGTCTGTGTGGTATGGGCTACAATGAGGGTGGGGTACAACACATTAACCCTGTTCTACTGTATCTGGCACAGATGTGCTGTGCACATGTCACTGTTTCACCTTTTGTAGTTGTGGGTCTGTCAGCAGGCCACTGGTGGAACACACCTGTGACATGCAAAGGTATTTGTAATCAGATATCCGTGCTGTGT
The DNA here is from genome assembly GCF_019279795.1 of Protopterus annectens. Lineage (NCBI taxonomy): Eukaryota > Metazoa > Chordata > Ceratodontiformes > Protopteridae > Protopterus > Protopterus annectens. Next base: position 1,457,150,095 of record NC_056743.1, read on the forward strand.
TGTACATCTGTACTGCTAACATCTACAGTGCTAATGGTTCATGGACATGCACACCATACTCAGCAGGGTCATTTTGCGGTGCCACCCTAAATGACTGTCATCACCTCTTGTGGGTTGATATTATCCAACACCCTATCTGTATTTAATGGTCATGCTAGGCACTTGTTCGGAACATGTGAGCATGTTATGAGCTACTGATTACTATAGCACCCATTCCACACCACTTCCCACAGGTACACTGGCTGTCCTACACTTTCCAGCTTGCTTAAGGTATGACAGCTGTTGTACACATGTAATGCACATATCCTGTGGGACATGGTTGTATATGCAGACATGTCCAACTGTCATATACCAGTGCTACTGCCTGTCTATATGAGGGATATGTTGTACATGTGGCAATAGAGCAATTGTGTCATGTACACATTCAATGGCCACTTCCCAACATACGGCACTACAGCCTGTAGGGGATGCACGTCTGCAGCTGTGCTGGGCCATAGCTCTCAGGTGTACCTCATTACGGGGAACGTACCTCATTTGGGGTTCTAAAAGGTGCATGTTCCTCAAGGTTCCACATTGGAAGGGTACGTCACACATTCATTGTTGTACATAGTTTACCTGCTAGCCATGGCTAGATAGATGAGAATCATATTAATTCATTGGAATATCTGTTTTATACATAAGACCAGCCTATTTTAGCCATCATATGCCCTTCCTAGTTGACGCTGTTAGTAAGCCAGTTGTAAGTGTTCCATGTTTCGCCCATTTGTCACACTGTATGAGGGCTAATGTTCCTCATTTTGGGGATAGGAGGATGACAGCTATGGCTTGGGGTAATGCTGTCGCTAACCCTGACTGCACCTGACAGTCATTTGGGGATGTGTAACATTCGCAACACACCCCACCCATCACATTGTCTAGCATAATCTACACCACTGGCTACACCTACGTGGACAACCTGTGCAGTACGTCTCCATATTCACTGTAGGCACCAGAGGTAGCCCCCATCATGGAAGACAACATCACCAGCTTATAGCCCACAGACTCATGTGTGCCCACCACATACAGCCAATAGTGTATTATAACATTCACAACACACCAGTCATAGCAGACTCTGTAGGGTGTCACACTGCAGTTCCACACAGCAGGCTACACAAGGCGTTAGTCGCTTACATCTTGCTGTCGGGTAACTGCTTCTGCAACATAACCTATGCACCCATGTCACACCTCACCAGGTACGATATGTCTGTCATTTGCCATGTTAGTGCGACTGCCCTGTGATGCCACTTCACAGACTACGTGTGCAGGGACATGCAATAGCTCACCAGTCTTATAGCCCTGAGGGTGTGGGCCTAGCCCTGGGGAGCATTTTGCATTCTTCTGGACATGATACCACTGTACAGTGACCAACTGTGTCACTGCAACAGTTGCCTATGCTCCTATTGTCATTCCACAAGCATGTGGTATGTGTCCGCTATGACTGTCCTGGTCAAACACAATGCTGTGGCACAGATGACTTGCACTTGTCGGCCCTGGGAGTACAGCTCACATGCTAGGCTCTTGCTGCTTCTATACTGCCTGTCCTGCACAGCTTCCAGTAACTGTCACCGGCAGGGCGGTAACTGGCATGCGCAACATAGGGTCATGTGACACATTGCTTGCATCTTCCCCTGTGATGCACGCAGGCAAGGCACACCTTATAATGCACCACTCCAACATCTCTGCAGTGACTGGGACCTGCCTGTAGGCTCTGCAGAGCACACCTGCAATGACAGGTTATAGACGGACCATACCTTCCAGGCACATACCTGGACCGGCACACCCACAGCTGAGGGGTTCCCATATCCCACTATGTTGTCACACATCCTGGCAAGTTGCTTAGCACAATGCATCAGAGATGCTCCATGTGCAACTAACTGTGTCTGGGACCGCTATACACATTGTAACAAGCAACAGAGTCAACATCGTACCCCATGGGTAACATACCTAATATGGTGGTATAGTGGACAGTGGGCCTCAGCTACTACTGATGTGTGACTGACACTACCCCACACTTCACTGGGATAGCCACTCGTGTACCGACACATCCATGAGTCATACCCTCCACTCAGCTGGATCAACACATACACACCACCTCCAGGACCTACATTACCCTTGGCATGGACACTACCACCATGTGACTGATGTTACACACCTGGGGTTATCCCCTCATTGGTGGATTCCGAACATATGCTAATCTACTGTGTTAGCCACATCCCGGAAACACACCCATCACAGCATACACAGTACATGTGTACTACTAAACCTACTACAGACGTCTGCTGACAGCGGTTGTTGACATCACCCGTGCAGATGGACAATGCACATACAAATGCTGACACATACCCCAGTGCACTTAATTAGCATGTACACAACTGCATAGATCATGCTATTCCACACAGAACCATGATAGTACACACCAGATAACAGACGCCACTCTGGTGGTCATGTTCCACGGACATATGATGTACAACAACAGGTGTAGGCTGTTGCACAGTGGTGTACATTCCCATGTGTGGGGTGGCTCACTGGTCAGCCATGGTGGGTCCACAGGGTTCCTCATCACATACTCCCAGACTAGCTACGTAAACATGACTGCCACACATTCCGGGGTGTACCACCAGGCATTATGGTGGTATGTCAGTATTCGATGGCAACACCCACATCTGCTGTCACATACAACAGTCACTCAGAAATATTGCAGACCCAGGTATTGTTGGCAACATGCTGGAGGATGGATTCAATGCTGACAGTACACCCTCTCACTCACTACAGGGCAGCAATCCATACATGAACATTGTGGTGTCCCTGTGGTCACACCTACACAGTACTGACCTACACTCTATGTGCCCTGGGACACCAGCCCCATGTCACCTTCCAACGTCCCAGGCTGTGATGTCCACCAACCTCCGAATTACATGTCTCACCACTAGGCCACCATATTCAGTAATAGCCTTGTTTCAGACATTGTAGACCATGAATAGCACATGGCAGCATTTATCACACTACACACAGGTGGCACCGCATTGCACAAGTGGGACTATAGTCCTACACACCTGACTGGACTGTTTTGCATGGCTATGGGGCACATCATCATTCTCAGAGACATTGTTGGTCTCCCGTCCTCTGCTGCCACCTGGGTTGGGCTTGTTAAGGCCAGAGCATGGCCCCTACACATGGTGGACTCCTTTCATACAGTTACCAGGGCAGTTGCTGATGGTATGGGAGTCCACACATCCTACATTGTCCTCTCATTGCCTTTCAGCACCATTCCCCATTCTGGTATTGACAACATACACATCCACCTGCACATTGTACCCTGTGTCTCACAATGTTATGCTATGTGGCTCATGGACAGGACACACAGTGAGGCCAGCATACCATAGTACCTACTACATGTCGGGTACTTTGGCATACCACGGTCCTCAGTCATAGGGCCCTTCATGTTATGTATATGCTTCCCTGTGGAACAGGCTGGCACAGGGGACTTTCCCTGCCTGGCTTCAGAACCCCTACATACCAAGCGCCATGATTGCTCCACCAGCTGATACTGACTCCAACCATATGGATGTCGCTGTGACAGATACATAATATGACTATCATGGCAGCAAGCTGCATGACACAAGGTGCATGCACATCACCTTTGCATTACACCATTCACCCACTGACTATCACATGGATGGTGGTCCCCTACATACATATCACATTGTACATGTTTGCAGTACACACATATGTCACACCCACTCCTGTGGTTACTGTATTGCCACTGTGGCATGGATATCCTCCTATGTGGCCACACCTATCTGTACTGGGTGTGTAACTGGTACATAGGCACCCATTGTACCTCTGAACACATGACATCTACACACATTCAAGGGTACACCACCCCATTTAGGGCGTACCTTACACAACAGCTACAGCTTTACATGCCACAACATTAACACACCATGATGTTTACTGAGCTCCGACAGTGTCGATTTGTGGCTGCACTACGGACACCACATCTGTACACATTTGCATACTACATACTCAGGGGTGACCTCTGCTGATCAGACAGGACCCATGTCCACAACATTATTGATGGATATACTCCTCATACGCAACATAAGCAGAGGCCACTGTGAGCAACATGCTCATGGATATGTGCACACACGCCACAATGAGTGGGATGTGCTTCTGGGTTACATTCCCAGACCGGACACTCACCATGCTGTGGAACATAAGTCCTCAGTACATCACACAGGGACACTCAGTAGCACTGTTCATGTGATACCTCCCTTGGTGGTTGGGAGACACATGTAGGCCTGGGATCACTGCAGTGGCTGTACTGTGCAGTGGTGCAGGTGACGCCTGGCTCTGCTCTTCACAGGGCACTACCCTGGAGAGGTGCCACTAGTGTGAACACTGTAGTTGTGCTTACACATGGACTTGACAGACTGCATAGTACCCCACTATGCACCTGTGCAGCTATTACTTGTCCTTTGTGCATGGTTACTTGGTAGCCCTTCCATTTAGATTAGCTATCATGCTATTACTATGTCCCATACCTACAGGCCATATGTTTCCTGTTATTGTACATACCGATAGATGGTACCTGTGGTATGCATGTTATGCCTGTTATGCTGTGTTGAATATCTGTCATATCTACCTATAATACTATACATTACACATATTTCACATAGTATCCCATGATGCAAAGTATACTTGCTCAGCGGGACCATCTTACATATGTCACTAACGTTATTTGCCCATACACATGCGTGCTGTGACAGTAGATCAACATATACTATCCCCTGCTATGGCATGTCCTTGTTGGACATACCCTACCACTGATAGCGGGTTGTATGGCATTGTTCTGTGTAATGGCCTCATGTAGCATCCCTTCTGATGTCTGTGCTATGTACCTTGTGTCCCACTGCTGGATGCACAGATTCTACAAGTGTTAGTATGCTCAGCAAGACATCACTACATAAATACCTTACCCCACTTTATGCATTGCGGACACGTTTAATTAATGCAAACCAGGCTATACATACAGTAAAACTAATTAATACAGATCATGCTATACATAACCTTACATATCGGGCGTTCTACATACCTTGTCATCGTTACGGCACTTCGATTCTATCTCTCTCACAGTGTTTCCAATGTTTTTTCGTTATGAGCATACGGTTTGAATGTATGGCGAGTCATCCTTATATACGTCGATACCTGAAACATGGATTCTTCCCGCCAATTGGTGTTCCTGAGTGACTAATTACTTGCATATCAGCTGTGCAGCTATTCCATTCGCCAATTACGCAGCGACAGTGGGGTATAATTGGATTCTCCACTTGAGCGTTGCCTATTTGCCCTACCTTCGGGGATACGGTCTGTATTGTGTTTTGTTATGTGTAACTGCAACTGCTATGCATGGAGACAAGTATAGTTTGGATTCATGCCCCCCGTGGATTGTGTGTGACAGGTAGAGTACTTGGTTCAACATGTGGGTGTACCTGTCATCCCGACGTCTGATAACAGAGTATTGCAATCAATACCTGTAACATGGCTGTTTGTTCCATTATACTACGCCTGCAATTTTGCATGTCGCCTTTAATTGTGTCTCCCACACGGTATGTTGAGGGTTCTGAAGATGTAATTGACTGACTGGATGTATGTGCTGCTATTACAGTTTGTATTGCTTTAGTTTCTAGTGTGGGGGATGTCAGTGGTTGTACGTAACATATACGGTTTGTGGGCCTTGCATTTCTACATAATCCATATATATGTGTGTGGGCTCCGTCCCTGATTAGAGAGCTAACAGTTAGTAGACATATGTTACGGGATTGTACGTTGGGCCGTTGTTAATTGGTTTCTATATCGTCTGCAGGTGAGCTTGCTACTTGTATACCTCCGTAATTGCAGCGATATATCAGCGGATATGTGTAGGTGACAGCTATCCCTTGTATTTCTGTCCCAGATATTTCCAGTCATTGTGGTTGTGCTGTTAAAAGAGCCTGTTTGCCATGGGTTGCCACCTTATCATATGGTCATTGTTGGACACTTACGGGACACAAAGCGGTCTTTACAGGCCAACACGTGGCCACGGTCAGTACACAGGTAGCACATACTTTTATCCTCACTACATACCTATTGTTGTGTGACTTTGGATACCTATCATATTGCATGTGATATTTAAGTTTCTTACATACAGGCATGACTATTAAATACGACTGTTACATTATATATGGGACATATTTATGTCATACCATCTCGGACATTTGCCCTTTGTACTGTTTTATGTCAGAACGCACCTGCCCAGGGTGGGGATGTCCCTCTTACTGTGGTACAGGTAGTAACCGTATGCCTACATCTAGCTATACCCACACCTACCATACTGGTCTGCCTCTGACTTGGCACCAACATACACATGTTGCGGACACACACACACATTACAGTCACACAGAAATGCACATGGCACCCTCGACGCACACTTACACAGACCACGGCACTCACAGACTCAGTTGAACACAGTACCTACGTGGACCATGACACCGTCACCGGTGACTAACCGTCCCTTCATATCATCATACTATGACTCGCGGATGTACTGTTCCGGTACTGTGTTCTATCGGTCTTTCAGCCTCGTGGTTACACATGTCAGTATGTTACACATTAATTGGTTGGCGGTATTCTATTTATTTGTACCTCCATGATGTTATGAATGTCGTTGGTCTATCTATCATATTTGCAGATATCGCTGAATCCATCTATATCACCATATATCCCTCTATTGCCCTTTCTATCTGTATCATATATATATATATATATATATATATATATATATATATATATATATATATATATATATATATATATATATACATATATATATATATATATATATATATAGATATATATATATATATATATATATATATATATATATATATATATATATATATATATATATATATATATATATCTGGCGGGGAACGTGACAGGCACACAGCACCACCATATGCTGTAGGACCCATGTACTGTTCAGGTGTTGGCATTCCGGGTTGCACTGGCTGTTGTGTTTACAATGTTTGAGGGCTGCCTCTGTAGGAGTCACACATTGGGCCACCTATACATTACAATTTACAGGTGGTCATGTTTGTGTGCCATCCATTTTACTGTGTGTGCAGGTGGAGAGGTGTCAGTCCGTAGGGGCCTACATGGTCAGAGTATGTGCTATACGTTCCCTCTTTGCCAAGGCGTAGGCATATTGGGCATGCCTCCATCTGCCTACTGGGGCTGGCACAGTGTGTTCATGGTCTGAATCTCTCTGTGCCTGTACTGGCCTTGGCAATTGCGGTGGGCTATGAGGGCCTTCACCATTTTGTCCCTGCTGCAGCTGATTCCGCAGGATCATATCATGTAGCATGGCACATACTATGATGATGTGGGTACACGTGCCTGGAGAGTACTGCAAGGCTCCACCAGATGTATCCAAGCACTGGAACCGTGATTTCAGCATCCCGAACACACGCTCTATGATGATTCTGGTTTGTGCGTGTGCCTCATTATGGCGTTCTTGCATGGGTGTGTGTGCATTTCTGATGGGAGTCATCATCCACGGCTCCAGTGCATAGCCAGCATCCCCCACGAGATGGCCATGTGGGATGTCCCCCCTGACAAATACCTGATACAGCTGTGAGGCATGCCAGATATGGGAGTCATGGTAGCTTCCAGGGCTGCCAGCACACACATCCATGATAATGCCCTGGGCATTGCACACAACCTGGCAGTTGATGGAGTGGAATCCCTTGCAGTTTATGTAGCGCATACCCTGCTCACCGGGTGGTGACTTGATTTGTATGTGCGTGCAGTCTATCGCACCCAGTACCTCTGGGTATTGTGCCACACGGTGGAAGTGACGCATATTGCTGGCCAACTCCTCCTGAGTTCTGGGGAAGTATATCTGCTCATTAGCATGTGGTCCAAGAACTGGTGTAGTACCCTGGATGCTGATGCCTGTGAGATACCCATTATATCTCCAGTTAGCCTTTGAAAGGTACCTGTGGCCAGTATTCGCAGGCTTACACATACCTTCGTGTCCACTGGTATGGCTTCCCCTCAGTTGTTTCTGGTTCTCAGGCGTGGCCGGCACAGCTCCAATATTTGCTGTAAGATGTCCCTGTTCACCCTGTAATGCTCTACTATCTCCAGGTCATGTAGCCCCTGGTAAGTTATCCTTGGTCTGAACACTCTACTTCTCCTCCGAGGCCTGCGGTGGTTGTCGGCATCATCCTCAACAACACCGTCAGTCTGTGACACATGCTGATGAATCACAGCTATGGCAGCTCACAAAATGTACATTTTAAAATTTCCCCATGTGTTTACCCCTATGGTGCGGTGTTTGGGAATACACATGTGTGTGTTGGGTGCTTACACACTTTATACTATTGTGCTGTGAACACCGATGATTTCATAGGGTGTGTATGTACGTTCGTAGCTACAGGTTACGTTATGTGTTTTACTGCCGGGACTACTATTGTGGTGCCTTTGGTGTTGAATTACATTTGCCTGCTGTGGATTACCTCTTGACCTTCCCTTTACATTTCTGCGTGTTGCACCTACCATTTTCTGGCGTGCATCCTGCAGCCTACTTTCATTTGTGCTTTCCTGGACCTGGCGTATCTTGCGTTATGTTTGCTACTGCCGGTCTGCTGTCGGTTTGCTTTGCTCTGCTGTGTCAGGTCTCCTATCTTTGCAATCCAATACCTCCCCTCCTTTCTTTGCATTCACATGCCTCCCCTATCCTGTCTGGAAGGTTTCTGCAAGCGGACTTGTCAGCTGCCGTCGATTGGCCTTCATGGGTTGATTGGTGTTGATTGCTCATTAGTACTCCAATTACCCTACTTCCGCATTTCCTTCTTTTCTTCCCCTGTCCTTCCTGTTTATGCTATTGTTTGCGGCGCATGCGTCTGATTACTGGGTTTTGGGCATGTTTCCATCCTCGTACACATGCGCTTTTGGCCACCATGTGTGCTCTCAGCTAAACGATTCCTCCCCACCCCTGTCCTGCAGCTTTGCTTAGCAACGGACAGGCCAGATTTGCAATGCTCCAATGTGCTTAGTGCTATGGTGGCACACCCCTCTGCTGATGTCATGTATCTCCTCTGAGCCACTCCTCGGTGTTATACCGCTGTGCCGTATGGTACAACCTTCATCCGGCGGGACATTTGTGATTCAGTATTATCTGCCTCATTTGCATGGCATTGACTACTAATTCATTGTTACCACGCCGAACACTATCGCAAGCCCTTAGCAACCCTTGCACCTTGGTTGTGGTGTTCCATGCCTACCATTGTGTATTATGCTGTAAACCTGATTTCTATTACGTTGCGATTTTATGACATTTTTATATTATTTCTTTATGTTACAGCTTCCGCACACATGCCCTGCGGTTCTGCTGTGCGTTACTGTGGACATGATATTAAATGTTGTTATATACGCATTGTGCATCTTTTTTTATGCCATTGGCTGTGTATTTCGCCATTGCCATATGTTCACGTTGTGATACCTGAGTCTGGTCCTCTTCCATAGCTCCGATGTTATGTTTGGGAAAATGTAAACCGTGTTTTTTGGTTTACATTTCCGTGGGCTTACGCTACGCCTGCACCACTTCATGAATCGCTATATGCCTTCATTTGCATGGTGCAACACTGCACATGGGGTGATTTGCATACCTACGCTGGGGGCTGCGCAGATGTGGCGTACGCCGGTAGTGCACGTGGAATTGGTTCGTACCTGAATCGCTCGGCGGCCATATTTGGTGTTATAACACCTACGCTATGCATGCGCCTGGCGCAAGCTTCATGAATCCCGGGGATACACTCATATGTATGCACACATGTATGTGTGCAAATATATTTGAGCCAAAGAAAGCATTTGTGCATGGGTATTTGTGTGTGTGTGTGTGTGTGTGTGTGTGTGTGTGTGTGTGTGTGTGTGTGTGTGTGTGTGTATCTGCAAAATGAGTAACAATATCATTAATTATTTTTGTTTTTGGCAAATTGTTTATTCTCATCATGAAAATGTTTACAGCATAATACAGGGCTTTTATACAGCTGCAGCTGTACAGAAAAAAAAAAAAATAATTTCCTCTTTACTCTTCTTTTTCTGAATTCACTTTCTAAACTTTTTCTTTCATCATTATTTTGATTACCATGCATTATTTCCACTATTTCCTCAGTTAATGTCTGTTTTTGTTCTTTTGTTTTTATTTCCAAGTGTACCAATATTTCCTCCGAACAAACTAGAGGAATTTAAAGATTCACTCAGGCATAATAGCAGAGCGATTTGCTCTTAATCAGAAAGCCTTGGAAATAAAAACTGTTATAGAAAATATGTCGCAGTAAGCAGGCACTGTGTTGTATATATAATTTTTAGGAGAAGTAACAGGAAAACTATATTATTTGGCTTCTGTAATGTTTTGTAAAGTATTTTTTTCCAGGGATAGATTTTAGTGACAAGTTTTGCTGTAGATATGCCCTCACTGTTTTTTTTATGGATGAAATTCTTTATCTATTGATTTATTGAATTCTTCACATTGTATTACATTCTCTAGGCCATGGGAATTCTAGTTACAGATAAATAAGTGTGAGGAAGCTCGTTGCTTGAAAGCAGAGGTGAAGATAGTTAATTAATAAATGCATCTCAATTTCCATATTATATGAGCCGAGTGTTATTATATTATGTGCATAGTAAATGTATTAATATACACTTATGTGGTTTGCTTGTCTTCAGATAGGGTAAGTGCATGTCTCATTGACTATGTGTGGGTGTTTTAATCTATGGATTAATTTGCTTGCAGTCTCAAATATTATTTTATTTTATTTATTATTGTTTTTGTTTGCATTAACTTACAGACAAGAAGCATAAAAGGATAGAAATGTCAGACATACCAGTAAAGGGAGTCTAACACCAACAAACCACACGTGGTATAATACATGTAGTTGTTTGAAGTAGGAATCTGACAATGCAAAAGACTGAAAGGTACTCCCAGCCACCTCAGCAAAATTTGACACCACTTTGGAGCAGTAGTTGAACATTTTGCATGTTGTTGGCATTCCCGATATCAAGTTTTTAATATAGTCTTTCCCCACATGCATAATCAGCATATTGGATTGCAAGCATGTTCCTGATAGCTCATCAGCCAGATTGCCCTTATCCATCCACCGCTTGAAACATGGAAAGGCTCAGTAGCTGAGGTACATCTTACGGTACACCATAATAGCAGTAATGCAGTGGTTCTGAGAATGTTGTTCCACAATGTGCAGAATGGATCATGGCTACTACTAGAACACTAAGAGACTGAGGCATGTGGAGCATCACTCCATGTACAGACTAGCACTATACAGTGAAGGAAGGAGGGGTATATAGCAGCAGAAGTACAAGGAGGAGGCAGTGCAATGACCATCAGCATGTTGAGCCAATGATGAGTTCAGCAGAGGGAGTTGAGGTACTGACTGTGCAATGCCACTTGCCATTGAAAGTGTCACCAAAAGTTATGGTGGGCATATTGGTGACCAGCACCTGGGGACAGCACAGTTATGAGCAGTAATCATGATAAGAACAATGTGCTATGCCATGAGAGCATAGAGATAAGAGGTAACTTGGAGAAAAGCACAGTGGTAGCTCACATTTGTGCTGAAAAACATTCGGAGAGAGGACACAGTGCCAAGTAGCATCCTGGGGGAAGGCACAGTGGTAAGTCATATATGTGATGAACAGCATCTTGGGTGAGGATAGAATATGAAGATACATCTTTTGTAAGGCCGCAGTGGTGAGTGGCATCTTGTGAAAGGACACTATCATGAGCAGCATCCTGTAGGAGGACATAACAGTAAGTCACATATGTGGTGAGTATCAGCCTGGAGGAGGACACAGTGCTAAGTGGGATCCTTGAGGAAAGCACAGTGATGAATAGCATCTTAGGTGGGGACCCAGTGGTGACCAGCCGTAGAAAAGCCAAATTAAATGCATCCTGTCCTAGAAGCAGTCAATGCAGTAAGTGAGTCAAAGCCCTGCAAAAATACTTAAAAAAGGCAACTGATGGTCAGAAATCAATTGCTACTACTTTCCATGCAGTTACGAGAAATGAAATAACAGTAGAGTTTATATTCTCCAAACTGTACAGAAAAGGACAGTGTGAAGACAAATATATACTATAATATAAATGCTTTAAAAAGATAATCCCATGTGCAAAATTTCTAACAGTACAACTCGTCATAATTCCTGTCCCAATAAAGGCAGCACACCTCAATGTAACTACAGTTTCTGATCTCCAAACCACAATAAAAAGAACAGCACAAAGGCCTAGTAATAATACAAACACTTTAAAAACACAAACCATATATATATAAAATCGCTAACACCACAACAACACAACGTGAATTACTGTCTTAAAGAACGCAAAGCACCTCAGCGGCACCTCAATGTAACTAACTCTCAGAACTGTATTTAAAAAGAAAAGGTAACATTAAAAAAAGAAAAAAAAAAAGTGCAGCTTCATTGACTTAAAAATCTAGTTACAGGTAATAAGAGCATATGAGTTTTAAATAAGAGGCCATCATGAAATAATGCATTAAATTTCCTTTTCCATGTGCATCATCAAAATCTGTGTTACACAGGCTGACAAATATAAAATATCATAAGGTCATGGTACATTACAGTACATTGATTTTATGTCAAGATGTTTATGGATAGTGCAAGATTTAAATAATGCTCCTGTGATTGTGAGAAAAGTCTGCTTTAATTTAATGAGGCTTCACTTCCTTTAACTCTGTGAGAGTAGGCAGTATGTAAAAAATCCACAAACCTACTGTCTGCTAAAAGTCATGCAGTGTACAAATAAAAAACTCTGCATTTCAATGAAGCTTTATGATGGTTTGTATAAAATAAAAGATTGGAAAAATGAGAAACTCAGATATTGGGGGGAAATTGTGACCATCTAATGACAGCCATATAAGTGAGTCAAGCATTACTCACAACCAACCATGGATTCTAACTAAATTTGACTGCATCCTTCAATTATTCCCATACCAGCAGACATTAATTTGACCTTTAAGCAAGAAGACACAGAACAAGTGATCCAGTGCTTGCTAAATAGCTATCATGTCTTATGGCATTGTAGTTAAGCACAGAACTTCATATCACTTAGGAACTGCCTTCTGTTCTAGTTTGCTAATTTCCCTGCCTATATGAAAAGTTGTAGAGCTTACTTCATAATAACTTATTTTTTCATACCTTACAGTAATTCTGCTATATTTGTTGTATGCATTCTGTAATTATTTCACTGCTTTTCCAAACATGTACCCCTCTTTCGGTGAAAAAAATACTTTCATTTTCCATTAATTGACAATTATTTATGTTTCTTTACTGCATTTTGACATATACTTTTTGACATATCTATGAGCTTTTGCACCCTGCCCCTCCCTAGACAGGTTTGGATTTTCAACAATTAAATGCAATAAATCTATAACAATTATTCTATTTAGAATTAAAGCCATACACACCCTTACTAAAATTGTTCTAATACAGCTTTAAACTATGTTATTTAAGATCTATCTTGGGACGTTATAAAAGCATGAAAATATAAACATAAAAATATAAAACTATATATATATATATATATATATCACTTATTATTGCTCTCACAAAGTAAATTTATTTAAAAAGGGCCCTGTTCTTTAAAATGGGCTTCATTGGTATCCTTTCATTGAGGCCTTTGCCTCTGTCAGCCCTTAATCTAACTATCCATCTAGTTTCTGAAGTTTCCATTTTATTTATCATATCACCCCCTCTTTCATTTGATAAAACCTGTTCCATAATTTGAAACTTAAAAAAGTGGTTCTGCCCACATTCAACTACATGTTTTGCTAGGGCATTTGTCGACGTGCCCTTCCTTATATGTAACAGGTTCTCACAGATGCGAAATCTAAGTTCCCTATTAGTTTTTCCCATGTAAAAAGAAGAGCATATTTGACAGACAGCTAAATAAATAACATCTTTACTGTTACAATTAGCTTTCACTTTAAATATATGTGTATACTGTGTGTCTGGATGCACAAAATTATTATTCTGTTCAATAAATTGACATTGATTACACTTGGTAAATGGTGATGTGCCTATATTGTGGTGGTGGTGCTGCCTCACAGTTAGACATTGCCCGTTCGATTCTCAGTTAGAGCGTCGTCTTCTGTGTGGCGACATGCGGGAATGGGCATTCCTTCATCGAAGGTTGTGCGTTAGGCCCGGCAAGCCAGCACGTAAAAATCTACTGCCAATCATTAGTGGACCGGAGTTCCGCTGTGGCGAATCCTAACTGGGAAAAGCAGAAATACACAAACAAACAATCAAACAAACATGGTGATGTGCCTGTCAAATTTACATTATTTTCTATTGATTCATGTTTATAGCAAAGCTTCCTCTTCAATGGTTTTTTGTTTCTAAACATAAATGTTGGTGTTTCACCTATTAACGGTTTTATTTCTGGGTCTTGGGTCAGTATCGACCAAGACTTCTTAACTGTATCAGTAACTAAATTACTATTAGTAGCATAATATGCTGGTACTCTTACTGCTTGTTTATTGACCTTGTCATTTTTACCTTTCTGTTTAGCTCTAGCTGAATAGTAAGGTTTGCCAATATCATTTCTATGTGTAATACTTTCCTTAATAATATTATTCATCCTTATTGATTCATAGCCTCTGTCACTTAATCTTTCCTTTAAACCTTTTATTTCCATTTCAAAACTTTCCTGCTTTGCTATCAACCTTGATGTTCTGAGGGCTTGCCCCTTCACAATATTGTCAAAAATATATCGTGGATGCATACTAGTTCTGTGAAGAAGTGTGTTACTATGACAATCTTTCCTATGAATATTCGTAATAAGTTGACCTCTTTCTTTTTGCTCTATACTAACATCTAAAAACTGTATAGATAATGTTGAGTATTGCATTTCAAATTTCAAAAAATTAGTGCTGCTGTTTAACTGTGAATGGCATAATTCCAGTTGTTCATGGTTCCTTGGCTTTAATTCTAAATAGAATAATTGCTATAGATTTATTGTATTTAATTGTTGAGTATATTTATATGGGACCACAACTTCATTTATGGTCTGATGAAGTGGTGTGATACAACCATGAATGCGCTAACCTTGTTCAACTGCGCTCTGTGGAAGATTAAAGTTTGTCTTACTTCATTTTAAACTGGATGGACTGGCGTTGAGATTTATTTGCCTATGGTTGAAGCATTGACCTTGTTTTGTGGAATATTTATCTTTGCTTTTTGGTTGAATACTTCATTTGTACACCTAGCAGTGCTTTATATGTTTGGATTTTGGGGACACCCAAAATTTCTCAGTAAATGATACTCTGGTCCTGAATAATAAACTGTTACTTTTCTAAATAAAATGCATACCACCAATCCTAGTACCAATGTAAGTAATATGAATAACATGCTTTGTGATATGTAAACATGTATGTTCAGTAAAATAAGCATAGCAGTTTACTAGGGGATACTGAATGTAGACCATCACTGAGGCCACAGTGCCAGTAGTGTGTATTCACTTAATTAGCAACAGTGCTGTAAGAACAAACAGGAGGGAAGTCATAAGTAATTTTTCAAGGCTGACTGACTTCTCTTGGAAAGGTAGAGGGGAAGTGGTGTCAGGCCACTGCAGTAATGTTCACGGATGGAAGCCAGGGTAATTACATACATTACCTTCTAGTAGAGGCTGAGCCCACCATGTCAACAGGACTTGGGTCATATGATGACATCTACTTTCAAACCTGCCTCTATTTCCCATTGTACTTTGTAGCCTGAAAGAACCAGAAAGTGGATATGATAAAGCAAAAAAGCCCTCCTAACAATTAGATGGCTACAAGTAGACCACTACAAATCTTAAGGTAACGGCATTGTGCAGATTTTAATATGCACCTTCCTTCAAAGTAATATTGTTACATTATTTTAATGTCTAGGACTTCTAATGTGTTAGTTATAAAAGCTTTGAAAATTCTTGACCTCAACATTGACTCCTGTGGTATGCCAATGGATGCCATAATTTCACTGGAGTTAAGTTTATTTGTTATAATTCTCTGTCTTGTTATCTTGCTTAAATTTAATCAGGCTGTTACATTAGAATCTGCCAGGCCCACTGTTTAATGTGGTGCACCATCAGAAGTGTTGCTAAAGTGTTATTAGGCTATATCAGCTACAATTTCAAATCTAATTCATCAGATACCCAGACTGCAAACTCTGCTAGACGTTTTGACATAATCTTCCTGTCGTAAATGTATCCTGCCTTGTTCATTGTATCCTACTGACTTAAGCTAAAATGGGATTGTAATGTTGAGATGCTAGCACAGGACAGAACAGGAAAACATACATTTTATATTTATGTCGCTATATATTATGTATTTATATCAAACTTGTAAATTCAGACATGTACATGCACAAACACATGCTCACACACACACACACACACACACACACACACACACACACACACACACACACACACACACACACATGCATGCATGCTTACTCGAGTGCCACACAGTCACACTCGAACTCAATGTATCTATGTAAGGAGAAGTTTTGTAGCTATATCAAGGGAATGGCATACCACCTATGATGTATGGGAACTGAACTTAAAGCGGACACACCACTGAACAGTTCAAAAACTTGTGGATAGGGCAATCTGTGACAGGGATTTGGCAAAATTGAAGGAACGGGGGTAGAACTTGATAGGGAAGGTTAAGTAGATCAAAACAGAGAAATGGTCAGTGTAGTGTGGTAGGGTGGACAAACCAAAACAGAGAAACAGCCCACATAGTATAGTAGGGTGGACAAACCAAAACAGAGAAATGGCTCACATAGTGTGGTAGGGTGGACAAACCAAAATAGAGAAATGGCCAGCGTAGTGTGGTAGGGCTGACAAACCAAAACAGAGAAACAGCCCATATATGCTCATTTTTGCTCACTGCACTGCACAGATACATGCTTGTTTTTGTGATTCTAAGGTTAAGTAGTTCTTTTTGATGGTGCTGGGAGGTTGATGGTTTCTACCACAAAGAGTCTAAAGAAAAACGTGAGAGAGCTACATGCAGTTATGGAGCTAAGTAGAGGTGACATTGGAATAATAGAATCCATGACCACATTAACAGAGACTGGAACACAAGGAATCATATGTAAGAGTTTTTGACAAGAATGGATTAAGGACAGGGGCTAAGGATGTGTGTGGCAATGCATGTAAGGGAAAGAAGTGAGTGTAATGCAGCAGAGGGAGAGGAGTTTGGGGAAGGGCAGAGGTTAAAGGTATCAAGTGGACAGCATTAAGTGGAGAAGAGAGATGGTGGTCTTGGAATCTTAATGTAAGAAAATATGCATTAATTAAGGTTAGAAACAATAGATGTATTTATTTATTTATTTGTTTGTTAGCTGGCTGAATTGGTATATGACTGTTTCCAGACATCGCTTTACCAAATATGGCAGAAAATATGCAATAAAATACTGTTTACAATATAGAAGTTAGCAATGAATAATAGTAAAGAAAACAGATGGCATTATCTGTGTCAAGGGTAGAAAATGAGGACAAATTGGATATTATGTAATTTCACAGGAAGGTTTTATGGACTGGAAAAGATCAGCTGGTAGATATATTTCTGAGCAAGATGGATGAAATTGATGAAGTGGCAATGACGGAGCCATTAGACCAAGTTTATGTTGTTTGATGCACCACTAAGACAAGGTCTAGTAAAAATAAAACAAAGAATCTGGTATGGAACTACAAGATTTGGATTATGGAATGACAAAAAGGTTTAGTAAAGGTAACTGGTGGGACTGGGGAAAATAAAGGGAGTAAGTTACTAAAGGAGATGACTGGAAGTACAATTCATAAGTATATGAAGAAGGGCCTGAGTGCAAGTAGGAAAGCAAAGCGGGACATTCATTTAAAGAACAGTATTAAGGGGTTGAATTGGTAGCAACATAAAGAAGAATATGAGCAGGTGATGAAAGAAGAACACAAGTATACAATGTGGGCTAATGCAGCTGAAGCAAGGCTTGAAATGGTATTGGGAGAGGGGATCACAGAGTAAAAATGACATGTTTATATACTTAGGAGAGAAGAAAAACAGATGTGAAATACACTAAAGAAAGGATGTTAGGTGGGTTTAAGAAGCAGGAGAATGGGCTGAAATTCTTATTTTTTACACATTTATGTATAAGAGAGAGAGAGAAGAGGAACGTGCCAGTGGAGGACATTAAGTACATTAAAATGGTGTTAACTAGAAAGAAAGATGGAGAACTTGACAAGGGAAAGTCAACAATGAACTTATGGCATAGACAGCAGATAAGACATGAAGTCTCATGGTTTATCCTCCAAGCTTTTTTTAAGTGTTTGCATTTATGGATCTTCTGGCAGTTCTGATTAGAACATCAGTTAATGAGAGAATGGTACAAAATAAATGGCAATGAAAAATTGTGATGTTGTTCCATAAAAAAAAGGGAATTTATGTAGACCACAGTATTCCAGGTCTGTCAGGTGGGGATAGTCATGTACATTTTTCTAACTGTTATTTTGAAAAGACTTCTGGGTAAAAACAAACTACAAAGTGATCATCAACATGGGATTACAATAAAGATGTAATGCCAATATTGTCTAATGCAGTTTGGGGATTGGGTAACTCTTGAGGCTGATAGAGAAAATCCAACAGATGTGCTCTATTTCAATTTCAGGAAACCCTTTTTGCACTGTACTGCATAGGAATCTGCCTGAGAACACTAAAGGAATACGTCTCAAGAGCATGTTTGTGAGATGAGTGGAGAAGTAATAAAGAAGGCATAAAGGGTAATTCTGGAGTAGGGGGGCATTATCCAAGAAGAGGAATGTACTTAATGAAGTGCCACTGTGGTCAGTATAGGGATCAGTACCATTTAATGTTTATGTATCCGACATTACTTTTGAAGTGAAAACTAATATTAAATTAAGTGTAGCTGATACTAAACCCTTGTTTAAACCCTAGTTATGCCCATAGACATTTTCTAGGATTTGCTAGCCCCTACTTAAATCAGTAACTGCAAACCATGTGACATGCAAGTTAATGAACAATAATAGCCTAAGTATATATGACTGGCAATACAATTGACAATGAGACCTGACTCAGTTTTAATATCTAGAAATATATTAAGTAATGGTTTATAGATACTTATGCAAATAACTGGTCTTTTGAGCTTTGAGTTATTCACAACATTGTGGAAAGGCAGAGGCCAAGGCTAATGCAAGGTGGAGCTAGATTATGAGTGTCTGATGATTATGTCATTGTTCAGAATACTGCTTTGGCCACAATTATAGTAGTTTATATAGCCAGAGAAGAGTAAACTTAGATGGACTAAGTGTACAAAAAAGGTGGGAGTTATAGGGTTCTCTAAACTTGAAGTAGGGAGAAAATAAAATGAAGGATTTTATATGGGTGCATGGATCAGTGCAAGGAGAAGGTATACCTCAAAATGTTGAGGATGAGAGAACATACAGTCTTCAGGTTCAGTGCAATAGTTTAAGGTTGGATGTGAGGAGACATGATTTTACTGAAAGGGTGGCCTATGATAGAATTATTTTCATGAGTGGATGATATAGTGTCAAACCACTATTTTAAAAAGGAAAATTCTTCTTGATATGGAGAGGTGAGTGGGGGAGCATGAGGTAGAACAGCAAAGTACTAGTTAGATCATTCAGGTAGCCATGACAGACATTATGTCTCCTTCTTCCAGCTTTACATAATCATGTATCTTTGAATGTATATCAAACAAAAAGGCCACACAAATGCTAAAAACAGTTGTAAAAAGTGCAAGGCTATTTTGCCATAGTAATAAGAGGTGAGAAACAAAGCAGTGTTAACAAAGCAAGGAAATGTGGTTGAACTCTTGTATATATATATAGAAAGAAGGGGTTTATATTAGAACATCGAAGTATTACTACATTGAATGCTCTAATATCGAACTATTTCACTCGAAATACCACAACATCAAACACTTAGAACAGCATTTTTTTTCCCAGAGAAAGAATTCACTGTTCCAACAAACATACACACAACACAAGCACACCAAAATACATAATCCACACACATACACTTCACAAACCCTACACTCAGCCATACATACACTACTAGGTATCCACTTACCTTAACCCAGCCTTAACCCTAAGGTCCGTAACTACCGCACACTCACCTTACCCACTCCCTAACCCTAAAGTCCCTATCGCACACTCACCTTACCCACTCCCTAACCCTAAAGTCCCTATTGCGCACTCACCTTACCAGCTCCTCAACCCTAAGGTCCCTATCACACACTCACCTTCATTTGCACACTTACCTTAACCCGGACCATAATCTTCACTCCACAGTCGAGGAAATAGCAAAGCTGCAGAAACAGCCCACTGAATACTTTCCCTAAGAAAGTATTCAATATTCTGCAGCTTCGCTATATTCAGCATTCAATGCAAAGGGTTTGATATTAGTACATTCGAAGTAGTAATACTTCGATGTACTAATATAAACCCAGAAAGAAGCACCACAGGTGAAAAATGAGATGCTGTTCCTTTTTACTGACAGCAAGACTCCATTTAGAATGCCATTCACAGTTCATCAGCATTGTGACAAAGAGAATATAAAGGTAGTGGTGGGTATTCAAAATGGTGTATTGTCTGTATCTGAAGTCATACAAAGGGAAGCTTGCTTAGTATGTATAAATAACCTTGATGCAAGGTGATGGAGTGGAAAAGAGAGAATTGCTAGAAACATGGAACTATCAAGTATCTCAAAGGGGTCTATCGACTTCTAATTTACTTCATATTTAAAAAAATGCATGAGAATAAGAGGATATGGTTTCAGGATAACTGGTAGACATTTCAGTGAGACACAAAAATATTTTTATAGACAGAGTGTTCAGTGACAAATTCAGCCTTCCTGAAGAGTATTTAGATCAAAACCAGTAACTGAACTGAAGATTACATGAACTGGCATAAAAGGAGTGGGATTTGGGAACAGAGAATAAGCAGTGTCTAGAAATATGTGTCCCAGAGACTGACCCTTCTATGGAACAGGCTTCCCATTCTTGTGAAGCTGAGCTCATCTATTACCCAGTTTAAGGGAAGCCTAGCCCAGTGGATAGGGAATATGAAATGTACAGTTGGCTGGTCACCCATGTCCCTTACAGACATACGTAGCTTAAAAATGCCTGTCTATCAATGTCCTATTTAGATACAGGACATCATTATTATTTCTGAAAAGCTTGGCTAGGCTTAGAAAAAGTTTCCCATGTCATTGCCCTAGTAACAATCTAGGAATCTATGAATACAGTCATAGCGACCTGTATCAAAACCTTTGAATAGTCATAGCTTGGAAGCAAAGGAGATGGATGCCACTCAGGTCAAGGGAGATAAAGGAAATAAATAAAAACATGATGTTCATTGCAAAAGAAAAAAATAAAAGGAGTAAAAATTATATAATAGTGTTGTAGTGTTAGCACAGTGCTTCGTCAGATTTGGCAAAACTTAGCTAATTTTTTGGCCATTGGAGAAAGAAAGGCAGAGTGACCTCTATGGGGTGCATGCAACAGATGTTATCTTTGGTGGATCTCACTATGCTTCCTTGTTTTTGGACTTTGGGCTTCACCGGTCATATCTGTACTAATGAAGAATGTAGTCAGATTTCTCCTATTTTCATTTATGATGGGGATTTTGAAGGAACAGTCAGTTTGTCATAGAAATGTGCCAAGAAGTTTACCATCTGTGCTCCTTTTTGTGATAGAATATTCCTTGAACTGTCTGCTTGCATTCCCATTGCAATGTAAGCCTATTGTTTCCAAGATATTTCTGTGCAATAGATTGTAGTTTACTTTGTAAACTTCTCTATTCTTTTATTTACTTCAGTCCTGCTTTTTGAGCATTGAGTTTTCCCTGTCAGACACTCTGCTGGCTCATTTATTCCACCAGGTTGAGAGTCTTATGGCTTATGGCTTATTCAGTTCCTGTAGATGAGAGCCAAGTGTACTGGAAACAGCACCACCATCCATGACGAATTATAAAGGACTGATGTGAAATGGGCCGTTGCAATGCATGCCCATGTCTCCACATATGATATGATCACATGGTTCTGTTCCTTCCCTCTTCCATCCCTGCATGATTCAACCCCCACCCCATAAAGAGAAGTAAGAAGGTTAAGCCTCACCATTTCCCTCCTGCCCCCACACCAGGTCCAATGGATTCCCAAGCCACTACTCAAACCTAGGTCAGCTAGATCATTGGCAGAGCTTTATCCTTCTGTGCCAACATGGCTTACTTCTTAATATTGTTAAATGTATCACGGTTTGTTTCATCTTCCTGGACTCAATTCACATATTTATATTTTTCCTAAAAGTTATTACTTACAAGTATTTTCAAAATGCACTATGCCTCACGCAATGTTTTGCATTAAACAGTGTTTTTCTAAAACTCAAATTAAATAATGCATAGTTTTAGCTTTAGTACATTAAACTTTAGTTTAATCCTTTTCATTTGGGCAGCCAGATATACAAATATAATGTAACGTAAGAAGCAGGTTTATGTAAATGTTAGTGCATAAACAATTATTGCATGATTCACAAACACACAGATGTCCCCCCTCACTAAGCTGGACAAGGAGAACGTCACAGTCAGCTGCCAGGATTCATCAAATCACACATGCACTCAAGTCACTCAACAACTACCGTTATGACTCTTTCATAGTCCATGTCGGTGTGAATGACTTGAGACACACCACTCTGGACTACATGAAGAGAGACATGACTGAACTCTCAGATTATGTGTGCCAGGCAGGTTTGACCCTATTATTAAGCAGCATTCTACCTTCACCCAGGATGATGCCACAATATAAATACAAAATGATTGACTTCAACAATTGGATTAGCTTGTGGTGTCAGTGCAGGGGAGATCCAGTATCTGTCAGCCTAAGAAGACATGGTTGACAGGCCACACTGTTTTGGCAGAAATGGTCTTCACCTGTCTCCTCTAGGCTTTCAGATATTGGCAAAGGCACTTGCCTCCCCAGTAGTGCGTTTTTGTAGGCAATGTCGAAACAACAAAATCTCTGATGTAGCAAAATCCACTTGAGGCAAAATCAAGGTTCTGCTTCTAAATGCTGCTTAGTGCTAGGAGTCTAAACATGAAAGTGCACTCCCTTGAGGCACTCCTCACCTTGGAAGGTGCTGGCATCTGTGTAGTCACTGAGACATGGTTCAAGACCACGGAGAGCACCTTGGCTGTGCAAGGTTAAAATGCCTAATACATGTCCAGACCTCAAAATGAGTATGAAAGAACCAAAGGTGGAGGTTTATTCATCTTCATTAAAGCCAAGCATACCTCAAGACTGGTCAAACAGTATGGATCTCTCAAACTACTCTATGTCCAATTAACTGCAGGCAAAATACCCTACCACATCATTGCTAGCTATAGGACCTCACCATATACCAAGAAAAGTACACCATCTGTCTGGACTTAGGCGCCATAAAGCCCAACATCATAGTCATGGGAGATTTCATCTATCCTTCCATTGACAGCGTGACATACACAAGTACAAACATGCTCACCAAGAGGTTCCTGGTATTTTCCATAGAAATGCTCTGAAACAGATAGTCTGCACTCTCACAATGGACTCAGATGTCCTAGATATAGTACTTACCAACATGGGAAGTCACTGCACTCACCGCTGTTTGATGCCCTCCCTGGTAAGGTCAGACCATAAATCAATCTTGCTCGAAGTAAATTTTAAACCTGTCACCACCACTGGAGCAAAAAAACTAGAAAATTGTTCCAAAGCAAACTACAGCCTAATAAGCAATGGTATAAAAATGTTATACCCCCCCCCACCCCGCAATCACAGACAACAATGACTCCTATGGAGAGGTGTACACAAATGCCCCATATTATTACTATAAGTGATTATCACTTAAGCAACTGCATAGATTTGGCTGTACCTGACCAGATTAAAACCAGGTCTTCCTGAAAAAACAAGTCACCCTGGTGGACCTCAAGTATAACAAAAGGAAGAAACTGATGTCTAAGAACAAGAGGGAACTGACTCAACAGAGGAAGAATTCCCTCCACAGCTTGAACAAGAAAATCAGAAATCTTGTAAAGTCCTCTAAAGCTAATTATGAAGCTAAAATAGCATCCCTAGCCAAGTTCAATCATAAGACATTCTTTAAGTATGTCCAAAATCTAAAAGGGAATACCCAGCTATGTGCTGAACTGGTAATAGGTGGTACCACTCATATTATAACAGAGAAAATTGCCAACCTGCTAACTAACAGATTTGGCTCAAGCTTCACCCCCCTGCCCTGCCAGCCATACCCCAAAGCATACCTGGCACCAGTCCTCTGCCTAGTATCTCTAGAGATCAAGTCATATCTGTGCTCTCCAAGGCCAAAAACATGGCCTCAGTCGGACCAGATAACATCCCTGATTGCTTACTAAGCAATCTAAAGCAGGACCTAACTGACCCACTTGCCATTCTCTTTAACCATAGCCTGAGAACTGGCTTTGTCCCCGTGAAATAGAGAACAGCAACAGTCATCCCCTTGCACAAAAGGGAGCCAGCAACCGACCCTGAGAAATATAGACCCATAAGTCTAACCAGCCTCATCTGCAAGGCCATGGAAATGATCATCGTGGACCTTATTAACAAGGATATAGACAACCTTCAAACTCTAGACCCAACCTAGTTTGGCTTTGCTAAGGGTAGATCATGCTTATTGAACCTACTGGACTTCTTCTGGAATAAACTTCCAATTCAAGTGAAGCACAGATCCTGACTGTTCCTGTTCAAATGTAACCTGGACAAATGGATGAGAGACTGCAAATTCATCTGAGAGGTGGCACCCATGTCCCTCATGGACAGGGGTAGTCGGTGATTATCATAGACTCGCTCTGTGAATTACATCCATCTCACCAAGGACAATTGAGGCAACCTGGGATTAACATGGCTAGGCTTGTAAGGGCTGTAGGACAGCCAGCCTAGTAACCTCCTATGAACCTATAACCATTGCAGTATATATAAACACACCATACTGCAATGTTTGTGAGTCATTCAACATGCTTCCACAGAAGGAATAGTGCATCACACTGGCTGTGTGGTGCATAGAAATGGTAATTGCACAATACAGAATGGTATAGAAATACACAGAGGAAAGTGAATGCCAAAGTAGCACATATGGTAAATTCATGTATCACAATGCAATATGCTATAGCTCTCATATGAACTCAGCAAAAGTGGATTTCTTTTCTTTTCTGTTTGTTAGTTATGACAGAACCCTGATCAATAGTTGTCATTTTAGGCTCATCTTGAAGAAAGGTCAGTAAATAGCAGCTGGTGTTAATGAAGGTAGGCAGCAGTGTAAAATATGCAACATGAGTAGAAATCATATGAAGAAATGTAATAAAGCATTTGTCGTTACATTAGCCTGGCTGAATATCATTCATTAACTCTAGTCGTACTCACCACAATTTGTTGTATACTATATGTACAACAAGGAGAAGCAGCAGTTGAGAAATGGGCAGAGGGGAGGAGAGGAGAAGGGAAGGGGTGGGGAGACATGAAGTGGTAGATCATTAGAGAGAAAACTGAGCACAGGTGTTAAGTGTGGTGGAGATAAAGCATCACTATATACCTACACAGAAGAATATGTCTCTACCAGTATGGTGCACATGGTTAAAGCAATGTAGATTGTAAATCTAATTAACTCCTCTAAAATGCAGGTAAAGAATCCTTATAGACATATGCATGCTAATGCATGTATAGCACGACTATATACATTACTGAAGCAATGTAGGTTACACATATTTAGTAAGAAAGAACCACATGACATGCAGCTCAAATGGTTTGCATATGCATACTAAGCTGATAAAAAAATATGTACCATGAAACTCTTAGCACGTAAAATGCAGGCATAACCATGTACAATGATGTATGAAAATAAAAGACCTACCCTGCCAAAAAGCATCCAGGAGAATTTATGAATACTGAATTGGACCAGGGACAGTTGTAGATGGTCATCCTAAGTGTTGGGGAACACAACAGCAGACTGTGCAACTTGAAGCAATCATGACAGATGCTGTCAGAGGAGGGCCAGTTATCAGGTCTCATGATGAGTGTCATGTAGTGCTAGTACTACCTGAAATGTGGGAACAGGTGTTTGAATGTCTGGAATTCTTGGAAGAACAAGATCACATAATCTGTCCAGTCTAAACAAAGGTAGCAATATGGTCCACTATCTTGTTCATCAGAATGTTATGATTACACCTCAGGGCACATATATCCACCACCATCTGGCACTTGCATGCCCCCAGGTTATGGATATCCTACACCATTACCCCTGTGGCAGTGTTAAAACCCTGCATAGACTTCTGTATACCCAACAACAGGTACTCCAGATAGTCAAATTACAACATGATGGGCTTGACAGTCCAGCTTACAATCCCCCTTCACTGCATGGACAGGCAAGATCTTGTTATACCAGTTTACACCACACAGGCATATGACAAAACTGAACAGGTGTATGCTATATATAAGTATTTGAATATAGCCTGCACAGAAAGAACTAGCCTGTGTGCTATTCATAGGTAGCCCTCAGCAGTATACAGTGTGCCATGTACGTAATACCTCTCAACCTGTTAATTCTAAAATCAGGAACAAAGCTAAAACATAATGAGAGATAAAGGCCCCAAGCCAGGGACATATTTTAAATATTGCTTTTTTATACTTAGAAAAAATTGCTAAAAT
Organism: Protopterus annectens; assembly: GCF_019279795.1. Taxonomy (NCBI): domain Eukaryota; kingdom Metazoa; phylum Chordata; order Ceratodontiformes; family Protopteridae; genus Protopterus; species Protopterus annectens. The sequence goes on from NC_056743.1 coordinate 1,457,176,980, forward strand.
AACAGATTTTCCATTAGTATGCATTGTCTGAAGGATATGATGTCAACACAAATGTCTGTCATTATTAAGAGACTACAATTATGAAGGATTTGGCAGAAAACCACAAATTTTACAAGGACCAGATGAAAAAAATATGAGGGAAATTATCAACATTTTGTGAAATTAGAGACAGATGAAAGTCATCTGCATAACATTTTCAAAAGTGGGCAGGAATACCTTATGCAATAGTACATAAAGGTGCACAATACAGCACACAATGAATAGATGGCACGCAGGCAAAACAGCATATTAGTTGTGTAATGTGTCGCATAATGTGTGCGTGCATGCATGTGTGTGTGTGTGTGAGTGTGTGTGTGTGTGTGTGTGTGTGTGTGTGTGTGTGTGTGTGTGTGTGTGTGTGTGTGTGTGTGTGTGTGTGTGTGTGTGTGTGTATTGATGGGTCGACTTTAGATTATCAACGTTTTGGAACATTGAACTGCATATGTTTGAGACCATACCATTGATATTATGAAACACTGAACTGCTTGTACTGAGAATGCAGTACAGTAGGGGTCGGGGAATTTGCCCTTTATCCATTGTAGTGTGATCTCATAGTTGGCATATGCAATTAGCAGGAGGTATGGGTGGTGCAGAGGGGTTAATCTCTTGCAAAAACACAGTTTTGTGTATTTTGTTGTTTTCAACATTCCATAACATTGATCATATAGTCTCGACCATATGCGACTTGAAGTTCCTGAACATTATTTAAACATTTCCCTCATATAGCTGGTGCACTCAGAGAGCTTTCTGACCAGGTAACACTTCTCCCACTCATAGAGCTCAGAGAATTCCACCTGCTTAGCATACCACAAAATATCTGAAGATCTTTTTTATATGTTTATACGTTCTCTCTCATACACACGCTCTCTCGTGCACATCTGTGTGTGTGTGTGTAAGTGTGTGTGTGTGTGTGTGTGTGTGTATGTGTGTGCGTGTGTGTGTGTGTATATATATATATATATATATATATATATATATATATATAGAGAGAGAGAGAGAGATAGTCCAGCAGTTGTATATCAGCTCTATACTGATGAGTGCTGAGGTTAGTGAAACAGCTGCACCAGCAGATCTTGCTGTCTATGTGGGAGATCATTCCATCTGCACCAGCGCTGCTGTCTACTCCACAGAATGCCAGTATCTGCTAGCAACTACATGGAATTGTCTCCCATGTGTCAGAAAGAGACCTGTGCTCCATAGTGAGATTTTGACAAACAGCATTGAGTAATAAGGTATTATAGTCAATAAGACAAAACTCTCTGTTACCCTCATGTAGTAGTATCCTAAATGCATTGTTTCCCTGCCATTGTGAGAAAATATGAATTATGGGATAAACATGAGGCCATGTGATGCCATTGTTGTGTTTGTTGAACATCATTGTTGCTATTCATATATACAATATTGTGTGATGAGTATTGCTGCATTATGTTGTACTACATTGCAGTATAAGCATGCATACATACATACATACATACATACGTGCCAAACTCGATACGGGCATATAATACTGAACAGTGGACCTCTACAATATATTTGCCTGTTCATATATCTCTGTACACCACTGCTGGAGATATGGACTTTATGCAAAGAAGCAAAATATGCATATATGTTGTGCACCACATAACCAGTGAGAGATTCATGAAATGTTTTGTAGGTTATATCTTGTTGGCATTGCATGCACATGAGATTATTCATGGTGCTGTGAACCATTGCAGTTTAAATGTAGGCAACTAAGCAACTGAGTTCTACCTACATTATATTTCTAGGAGTTGGCTGTTTCATATCTTGATTTCAGCCACTAGTAAGCACCATAGTATTACCATTTTTGGGGTACACAGTTGTAAAAGACCAAGTATTAGTGTTAGGCCTAGAGATGTTCAATTGCTAGGCAGATAGTGATAAAGTGTAGGCCACTGTAAATGCATCTACAGTTTATATGTGCATGCGTATTCTGGCAGATGTGCCTTACACTGTAGTACACTGCATATATGCAGCGCAGTCATTCATGTGTGTGTGTGTGTGTGTGTGTGTGTGTGTGTGTGTGTGTGTGTGTGTGTGTGTGTGTGTGTTCCCTTTACAGTGAGTGGTAGATAACGTATAGTGAAATTTGTACCCCGGCAGACACTATACAAAAGGATGAGGCTTTCCTGATGGGAATGGACTTGCAAAGAAGGAGAGAAAAGGAGGACTGCTGATGTTAATGTTGTAAGGGGTAATGGTATGTGACCAGTAAATGTCAGAGAAAACTGAATGATATAAATTACATTTTTATAGGAGCTGCTTTAGATAAGGAAACAACACCAGCATCAATCATGCTACTGACAATGGATGAAAACCTGCTGTTGGCACTAGTGGCACATATGTCTATAGGAAAAACAGGTGGAACAGATGCTGGTGCCTCAGTTGAAGAAGGTCACTGTTTGCCACTTATTCATAAGTTACTCAATTTTAATATCGCCATATCTTTTTGGGTTTCTAATACCATGACAGAAATGGACTCCATTCCTAAGTCAAAGTATGATTAAGGTTCATGAAATTAGTAATGTTTCAGTCTTTGATGTCAGCCAGAAGTGCTCTTGCAGCACTTACAGTATGCCCAGAGCTGATTCCATCTGCAATTCATACAGAATTACATGTATCGGTAACATATCTAAATAAGGCTGTAAATCTGTTCTTATAAGACTCAATGCTCCTACTACTATTGGAACTGTCTGGGTATCCTTCTACCACACTGCACTCATTTCTGCCTGCAAATCTTGGTATTTCATGACTTTGTGTCTTTTGTACATAAGACACTCTAGTCACTGGGAGTAACAATTTTAATGATCAATGCTACTTTTGTCTTCTTTTCATGGACTACTATATCTGGATTTCTAGCATCTGTTTTTTGAACTGTTGGTAATGGGTGATCCCATGGGATATAAACTTCATCATTTTCTATAATGCCATGTGGCTGATGTTGCCAATGCTTCTCAGCTACTTCAATATTATAATGTTTGCACAATCCCCAGTGAAACAGTCTAGCCCCATTATTATGCCTTTCAGTATAAAGCCCATCTGCCATTAGTGTATCACACCAAACAGGATGTGCGAGTGTTCCCAGTTCTTCTTTTACAAAACATGCATTTGTCTGTTTATCCAACATGTTCTATGGACTTTATAAACCAATGTGTATGTAGTCCACTATCCTGGGCCTCCAATATTAACCTTTCATCTTTTGGTTTAAATTCACCTCTCCTTAACCATTCCTGCATTAGATCCTGATCAACATGTAGTTATTCTAGGCGATTTCTGTATTTGCAACTATATTTATGCATTTTCCACATTTATTGCCTTCTCATCTGATCCTTCACCTTGTATTCTTTCTTTTGTTTTTGGCACATTCATTTACTGACTGATTTTTTTGTCTACTTCAGGTTTGGTTTCCATCCCTGCTTGATACTGATATGATTTTGCTAAACTAAGCAGGGATGTCATCCTAGATTTGTTCTCCTCATGTTTTAAAATGTTCACTACATTTGGATCTTGTGAGGTCAGCAGTTACGTATGCAGTCCTACAATTGAAGACCTATACATGTAGTCAATTTAGAGGAAGCCCATACCTGCTTCAGAGGAAGGAATACATAATCTTGGTATACACTGATATTTATAAGTCATCTGACAAGCATGAAGCATTTTTTTTTTGTTTTCCTGTCCAGATGATCCAATACCTTTTGCGGCCAGCCTATCACCCCAAAACTACAAGTTAGAACAGGAAGAGCAAAATGGTTTATGGCTTGTACTTTGTTCCTAGATGTAAGGTCTGTTTTCAGTATTAATTTTAGCCTTCTAAAATATTCCTTACTAAGTTTTATTCACATTTGTTCATATTTTATTGTCAATCCTTCATCAGTTTCTAGATATTTATGCAGTCTCTCCTGCTCAAGTTCTTTTGTATCACATTCCAGTCCCAGACTGATATCTTCTTGGTGCTGCAGCTTTCCTGCTTTAAAGGCTGTTTGCACATTTATCAAGCTCAAATAACATCCTTATATCATCTGAGAAAGTTTTGACCACTTGCAGTTGTGCTTTCAACTACACATCTGATGAACTATACAGTTTTAAATCATCCACAAAAAGATGAGCAGTCTTTATACTGTGTTGTTTTCTGGAATCCAAATTGCAAGCATTACCTAATCTGTTATCTTGAAATCTTAATGGATTAAGCGCAAGATAAAGAGCAGCAGTGACAAAGAGTCACTGCAGAATATCCCCCTTTGAATTTTTATCCCTGGGATAATGATTTGTCCTTTATCATGGCTTAGCTGCAAAGTGGTTTGCTACAGTTTCATGATTACTGTAATGTAAGCTATCAATGTGGGCTGTATCTTTTACATTTGTAGGCACTCTTTTATCATGTGTGGGATGCTGGCAGATGCTTTTTTGTAATCTGTCCATGTCAGACTTTGATTCTTCCCTTTTTTACAATTATCCATTATGGCTTTATTTAACAACAAATGACCTTTTTGTTCCATATGGCTTTCTATCATTAACCTTTTTTTCTATTGCCGTAATTGAGTTTTCTTCTAAATGACAATAAACTCTGTTGGCATCAAGTCCAATGCTTAGTTAATACATTGATGGAAGGCAAGTTATTGGTCTCTAGTTTTTAGGATATCTTGCAGGTATACTCTTAAGGAGGAATATCATTTTTCCTGTGTTAACCAGGTTGGTGTCTGTTCAGGGTGCGCATATACTAAGTAGTTCTTACTCAGGGCTAAATCTTCATGTAAAGATGTTAATACTTTTAGCCAGAAGTTAGGTATTGTATCTGGATCTGGGATTTTCCATTTAGGAGCTTTTCTTAATTTTGTTTAAATTTCTCTGGCCATTGCTTCATCACATTTCATATCCTGTACCTTTAAACTTCTTATTCTTTCTTTTACTTCTTCTACCCATTCAGCATCTTTATTATGTTCCGCAGGATCTTCAGAGACGTTCTCCAAAATGTGTCTATTCCTTTCATTTTTGGTGGCATTTCTAACCATTTTGCCTTGTTTCCTCAATTCTCTATAAATCTTTTTTGGGTCATCAATATTTGTGTTTGTTTCTTTCAGCTTTTCCTGGTTAGGGGTCGCCACAGTGGAACTCTGGTCTGCTAATGATTGGTAGTTGATTTTTACATGCAGAGTTACCAGGCTTGACGCACAACCTTCAACGAAGGAATGCCCATTCACGCATGTGTCCATGCAGAAGATGCTCTAGTTGTGAATCGAACCGGACAGTGTCTTACTGTGAGGCGACAGCGTTACCGCAGCACCACCACCACGGACTTTCAATAAATTGCTTATTTTGTTCTTTTCTTTTATATTTATCTGCATATCTTATAAGTTTTTTCTGCCTGAGCTGATAGCTTTAATTTATTATTTGCAAGAGCATACAATAGATCCTGATCTGTTCTGAGATTGCATGTTACTTTTATCGTCTTTCTGAGTATTTTTGTTGACCTGTTCCCTCTTCTGTACTCTTCTAACAGTGACACTTCTTGTCTTAATTGCTTTATAGTTTTCCCTATTCAATACTTCCATGATAGCGTTTGATTTCTCCCCTTCCTTTCCCTTACTGCTCTGTGTTTTTGTGGTAAAACTTTACTTGTTATTAATTTTGCTGTGCAGTAATATAGCCTATTTATTTCTGTTATATCACTTGAATTTCTTTGAATAGTCTTGATTATTGTATTAATTTTTTTATTAGACTTCCAACATTTTGGGTCTTATTGACTTTCTGTAATCTGTTTCTTTCATTGATCTTAATATGTCTGTTCATCTTTATTAAATCAAGCAACTCTTCCTTTAAATAATTTTCTTCTAAACCAAGGGCACACTCTTTGTTCTCCGCTTCCTGAGGGCATTCTACATAAAGTTCCAGAACATCTTCCTGTGACATATTCTCTTCAGCTTCATCCTGTGTCATCCATTGCTCACTGGTCCATCACTCCACAACATTGACTGTATCAGAGTTGCCACAATTTCCTGTTCCTTCCCTTGCTGTGCAATGTCAGCTGAACATTTTACTTGTTTCCTAATGAAGGCTCCAAAGTATCTTCATATGCATCTGATTAGATGATTCCTGCTCTACTGATTTCTCCAGTATCCATCAAACTGTGATATTACCAGAGTTAAAATTTTTACACAAAATCCAAAACTTTACTTTCTATTTCTTTAATTTCTCCATTACTAATCCTCTTTTCTGCTTTCCCCATTTGTTTTATTAGTTTTTGTATTATAAAATGTTCCATATTTAGTTGCCTTTGTCCTATATTTCTCTTCAAATATACATTTGGAGATACTTTTTGTATTGATTAATTTGGCTTTCTCCTTTACATAAATATTGCAGCATATCAGATCTTTGTTTCCTTTCTTTTTTATACCTTTCAAAATCTTTAGATTTTGTTCTTTATATTTTTGCATTTCCTTAGTCACTTCTTTTCCAAATGGCCCAGGGATTCCTGGTCTGTATAATGTTTTTCATGAAAACAAATATGCAGTTGAAGCTTTTGACAGTTTTTCTTGTTCAGGTATTTTTCTTTCCTCTAATTTCTCTCTTAATCCTTTTGTATAACTTGTGTCTGGAAATTCTGGGCTTCTTCCATAATAGTAACAATACATCATTTCTTTCTTATCCTCAGTAGTCCACTTTATCATCTTTATGGCTCTTTTTTTGGCCCATCAGTTTTTTGTGGTTTTTCTGGACTACTATTTCTTCTCCAACAGGAGGGCCATCTTCCCTTGAGCCTGGTCTAAACCCCTTGTAGGAATGTTCTTGTGGGATTCTACATTGTTATTGTTGTCAATCCTGGCTCCAGTGTGCCTACCAGGATTGGACACTTTTTTATCCTGGGACTTGTGCACCCAGCTGTCTTTTTTATTTTTAACCTACTTCTGTTCATGATATATGCGATACAAAATATGGTCTATGTATCAATGTCATCTTGGTGAGATTTTGTCAAAACATAGTCCACCTTGTAAAGATACTCACAAAGACTTGAGGATTCATTCAGTTCCAACAATACTACTCTGTTTGGTTCCTGATTTTATCATCTCTCCATTGGGTTACTGTATTAGCACTTCAATGTTGTCATAATGTCTACATATCTATACATGTGCAACCTCACTAAAACACCAGAGGTGAACTATGGCTAAGGCCAATATGTTGTCACTTCACATACTGCACCTGTGTCTGATTATAATTGACACATTGTTTGATAACATTTTCATATCTGACAGCTTTCCTGTTTTACAGATCCTATAACTATTACTGTGGGTTCTACATCCATCTCAGGTGATAGAAATGAGCTGTGCACAAGTAGCAGTGCATGTGATAGCTTCGCACCCTATAAAGCTAGAGATGCCCAAAGGACTGACCATGTTTTCAAACAATGCCAGTACTGCTGCCTGTATGTATGCTACTACTGGTGGTATGGGAGATGTATCTGATGGCATCAGGCTGAGCTGAGGTAGGCAATGCAAAGGGGACACAACAGTCTGATCATCTACAGGTAAATTGTCATCATCTGTGGACATTGGATACACAGCTGTATGTCAGGGCAGTGGTGCCTCATATAAACATAATCGAAGTCACACTAGAAACTCCTGTAAACAGTAATGATGAAGGTGAATCATACAGGAACACCAGTGCAGCTTAGATTTAGATCTCTTGCAGGGGTTAAGCTACACATCATATGAGTACATCAAGTGGGATAGGAGTTGTCATAGTTGCCATACATGATGCCCTTGCACAGCATACTGACCAGTTGCAGTCCAACACACACAGGCACAGGTATGGGTGGCTAGAGGACTTCAGAGCTTGTACCATATAAAAGGATATCATGTGCATCATTCCTAGACTTAGAGAAAGCATTTGACAAGGTCCTATGAAAACTGATTTGGACAGTCCTGCGATAGTTCAGTATCATGGAACTATTGGTAGAATTAGTGCAGGCAATATAAAAGAACCCAATGACACAAGTACAAACAGTGTTTGGACTCACAGATAGGTACCTAACAGGGGTGGTTGTGCATCAGTGTACAACACAGAACCCAATGCAGTTCATACTGGTGGTGGACTACATTAACAATCAGGTCAGATGGGACAGATCACCAAACCTGCTGTTTGCAGATGGCATGACATTACAAGCAGACTTTGAACACAGATATCAGCAAATGATAAGGAAGTGGAATGCACAACTGAAAGCATACAGGATGAAACTGAGTACAGACAAGACAACTGTTATGGCAGCAAATGGGAAAAATCAGACGCTGAAAATTTAGTTAGAAGGGAAAATAGTGGAACAGGTTAACAAGCTTTAAGAAGAGGAGAAATCTGAATTAAGAGATTAAAGCCAAGAGGAGGAGTCTGAATGAAGAGATTAAAGCCAAGAGGAGGAGTCTGAATGAAGAGATTAAAGCCAAGAGGAGGAGTCTGAATGAAGAGATTAAAGCCAGCATCAGAGAGGTTGCAACCAACTGGTGCAGAGTGTCCAGGATACTGTATGACAAAAGAAAGTTAAAGAAGCTGAAAAATAAGGTCTACAAAACAGTGGTGCAACTAGTAATATTACATGATACAAAAACCTGGGCAGGGAAGCCAGGGCAGTTGAGGAAGTTAGAGGTGATTGAAACTAAATGACTGTGATGGGTGGCAAGATGCACACTGTTAGACAAATGAAGGACAGATGAAAAAATGAGGACATCAAAGCAGAAGCCAAAGTAGTTCCAAATGTACAGGATGACAAAGAAAATGGATTAGGGTGGTTCAAGCACATGTACATGAAAGCAGAAGGTGGTCTAGTGAAGAATATTTGGAAGAAACAGGAGGAAAACAAGAGGAAGGAAGAATATCCAACAAAGGGATGGATGGACTGCATGAAAGAAGACTTGCGATAATCTGGCAATAAAGTGGTAATAAATTGAGAGAGATGGTGTCAATTAATACAACACTCTGACCCCATGTAGAAAACGGGTAAGAAAGTGGGCTGATGATGATGATGGTGGTAGTTTCTGATTGCTATGTGGTGAACTAGCTACTGCAGTTGAGACTGCGGATGATACTATTTTCCTGATCTGTTACTCTGTGAAAGTTTATCATTTTTCTATATGGTGATGAATAGTGCTGCATAATGTCTGAGATTTGTGCACATTCATGCATAGTGCAGTGTTACATAAAATGCATTGCAGCTGTGTGGAGGGTATGCGTGCTCATCAGACAATAATAATACATGTCAGATTAACTGGGAGCCACCTTGCACATCAAACTCCTCAATATTAGCAGTGCACAGGCCCACAGTGATTGGCTATGAACCCAGTCTGTCTCCTTCTGCAGTCATTATTGGTGCTGTCATTCAATAATTATTTCTCTATGATGGCAGAGGCAGTGATCCTGAATGGTGCACTGCTATAGTCATCCCTCTCCATAAAGGAGGAGTGACTACAGACCACGGGAATTATCGGCCCATTAGCCTGATGAGTCTGATATGTAAGCCTATGGAGCGCATCATCATGGACCTAATTAACAAGGATAAAGGGAATCTCCGAACTCTAGATCCCACGCAATATGGTTTTGTGAAAGGTAGATCATGCCTGCTCAACCTGTTTGACTTCTTTGAGTCAGTCACCAGAGCAGTGGATGAAGGTAAGCAAGTTCATACAGCCTACCTCGATCTGGCCAAGGCCTTTGACACCATTCCTCACTTAGGAATTATTAATAAACTCAGCAAACTAGGCATCAACCCCTATATCATTAGGTGGGTTGCAAATTGGCTCACAGATAGAACCCACAGTGTGAAAGTAGCAGACTCCAACTCAGACTGCTGACCAGTCATGAGTGGAGTCCCACAGGGATCTGTCCTGGGTGCTCTCCTGTTTGACATCTACTTCTCTGAAGTCCAGGTCAACATGGAGGGACTCTGGCTGACCAAATTTGCAGACGACTGCAAGCTGGGAGCCATTATTAGCTCCCCAAGTGATGCAGACATCCTACAGAAAGGCCTCACTGAGACCAATGACTGGTGTTGAAACCATGGACTTAAGCTTAATTCCAAAAAATACTTAGTCATCCCCTTTGGGAAAAACTCAGTTCCCACTAATTCCCACATCGATGGTAGCCCACTGAACACTGAATGCATTATAAGAGATCTGGGGACACAGGTTACAACAACCTTTCCTTCGACCACCACATTGCCACTGTGGTCATAAAGTTCTTCTGTGTGGCCATCTCATTACCAAGGGTTTTGCATCCAGGAAGAAAGAGGTCATCATTTCTCTCTGCTCTTCCCTCATTAGACTAATCATAGAGTATAATGCCCCATTTAGCATGTACCTTACTAGACACCTGCAACAGTTGAAGAGGCCACAAAAGTACCTCACAAAGAGGATCTTAGGCCTTAGACACATGTCCTACACAGACAAACTCAATTTATTCCAGCTATTCTCTGTCTCATATCATCTACTTAGAGGCGATCTCTGCTTGACTTACAAAGCCATGTCTGACCCAGCTCTGTTAGAAATGCTTCATCTAAAGAAATCCCAATCCCTCCACACCACACACTCCAGAGATCTCAAACTCATTACCACAACCAAAAGAACATGATGGAGGGACTGGTTCATAACCCAGAGACTGCCCATGCTCTGGAATAGACTTCCCATACATGTCAAGCAGAGTACCTTACTAGCACTGTTCAAGCGAAATCTTGATGAGATGATGGGAAATAGAAAATTCACTCCGGGGATCACTCCAGTGGCTCTACTTGATATGGGCACTGGGAAGTAACGACGGGCAGCACAATGCCAGGGCACTTCTATGGGCTAGGCTTGTAAAGCCTAGTACACACCTATGAACCTATGAACTGGTGTCAAAAAACCTTGTTAACTGTATACCTGAAGGGTGTCACATACACAATACTGGCCATATTTGATCCCTGTAAAAATGACGCATATGCATGTCACTCACATGAGACATTTTGAAAAGCTTTTTAAGATGATATTATAGTAGTTTCTACTTAAAAAAGTTTAAAAATAAAATAAATGATTACTGTTGATGCCAGCTTCAACAGCTTCAGCAACAAACTCACCTCCAGAACACACTTATGTCATGCTGGAATATGACTTTGTATAAATCAAGTAAGTAAACAAAAGGTGCTGCTTCTTCTCCACATACATTACTGTCTTAATACTACATTGATGTACTTTCTAAGAAACAACAGGTACCCACACAATGACCATAGCAAGCTTTACAGAAAAACCTTAAACTGTGCATACTTTCCACTTCAAAACAAGGATCTATAGATACTGAGTTTCTAAATGGGCAGAAAACCCCCAATGGGATTAAGTGAGGTTCTAGCCAGTGCAGCACAGCACAGTGATTACAAGGAACAGGAATCTACTGTCTCAGTAATTCCATGCAGAACTGCAAAAGCTACAAGACATTTCTACTGATGTTCCTTACTATAGAGATGATGGCACACCTACTTTAGCTGCTTGCTGGTACCTTGCTTCTCCCTGGAATTGTCATAACTTCCTGGAGTTCTTTTACATGTATGCAGGCTCTTGCTACTGTTGTTGAGAGTGGTGATATTTCTTGGAACCCTCACTGAAATTATTCTGATGGCACTCCTGATGGTTGTCCTCCTTAAGTTATCTGTCGCTGAACAGAATGTGACAGTAAGCACAAAATGACATGAAGCTTGTTACATAGTTTTTGTATTCTTTGCCTCCTGATAACAGAACTAGAAACAGTGCTGACTATACATTTTTACTGACCATGGATATTTCATTGAGATAGACTAAAAGCACCCTGTGATATCCTTTTCAAACACATTGCAATTATACAAAATATCTAGAATGTGTCATTCATCCATTTGACTACAATGAGGTACTGAACGTTAAGCTCTGAAACTAAACAAATGAAGGAGTGATAAAGCTTTTTGTGGTCAAAGTGGAACAAAAGAGCAGATAGTCTTTTAGAAACTTACAATTTACAGACCATTTCCAACAAAAAGTGCCTAAACATATGGTATTGGCTTGGTTAAATGCTCTGGCAGTCTGGCTTGAGGTCTATGGGCCACAGGTTGGACAAGTCAGGTTTAGAGGCTTGATCATTAGAATACAGTGCATGCCTTTGTTCACTGTATGCTAATAGAATGCACTGAGTGTGCAACAGAGCAGAATTTCTGAACTCATGCATTCTATAAAAATCAATCTGATGTTGTTAATGTTCATTCATTCATGAGTGGGTTTCGTTTCCATCCTCGGAACCGATTTGGCTGGCATACAAGCTCATGCCAGCCAAAAATTCTTGAGCTAAGAATACCCATAGTACCCCTCTCTTTATCTCCTTAAATCTCATTTGCCATGTAGAGTTCAATACGCATCAGGCAGACTCTCAAGCTAAGTGCTTCATTTTATTTAAAAAAACTTTAACCTTTTCGATTTAATATTATCTTTAGTCCTTAAACTTAGTCATCTATATTTTGCGATAGTTATTTAAAATTTCCATAATGGTTTTCAAGACTCCTTTTTGATGGTTCACAGTCTCTGTAAAACTATTTTGAAAGGAGTCATACATATTTAACCACCCTTCAAAGAGCCCATTGAACCTTGGAATTTGACTCTAGTCCTACAAACTTTGACTCATCATCCCTTCGAGCCTTCTGCCACTTGCAATATGAAATTCCTGTCTTGGAAAACCTTATTCCTGGTAGCCATTACCTCAGCAAGAAGGATTTCTGAATTACAGTACTTGTGTGAGAAGTGTCCTTACATAGATTTCTAAATAGTTTTCTACAAGGAGAGAGTATCACTTCGGACTAACCCCTCTTTTCTACCCAAGGTTGTCTCTGACTTACATATTAACCAATCCATTGACCTACCAGTCTTCTTTCCAAATTTCTCTAATAAAGGAGAATATTGTTTGCATTAAATGGATGCACATAGGCAATTGCATTTCTATTTAGACAGAACTAAATCCATCCGAAAATCTGATCAATTATGCCTGTCCTTTGCAGGACCCAAGCTGGGAAACTGTTTTTCCACAGCCATTTTGGCAAAATGGCTGAGAGACTGCACTTCCTTTGTTTATCCACAAAACAAAATGCATTTAACCACTAAAATCAAAGCCCATTCAACTAGATCAGTGGCTACTTCAGTAACTTTCCACTCTAGAGCTTATATGGATAATATTTGCACAGCAGCCACAAGGTCTTCCCCTCATACCTTTATCACTTATTATAAATTGGACTTGGTCTCCAGGGGAAGAGCATCCTTCGGCTCAATGGTGCTCGGGAATATCCTTCCACAGGGCCTTCCAGGACATAAAGTAGCTAGGGACTCTCTCCCACTCATCATGAATGAATGAAGATTAACGACATCAGATAAAGAAGTTATGTTTTTATCATAACATTTCATCTGTATTGATCTTCATTCATTCATGACATCCCACCCTCTTACCTCCTCCTAAAGACTCCTGGAGGTTCTGACTTGGTCCTGGTTACTTAACAGAGCATTTGCTCAGACAATGTCTCCTCTTTTCTTCTTCTTATGGCCAAACTCGATCTGAGAAGATAAGGAGGGGGGCATTTTGGGTATTCTTAGCTTGAGAGTTTTTGGCTGGCATGAGCCTGTATACCAGCCGAGTCAGTTCTGAGGACAGAACTGAAACCCACTCATCATGAATAAAGATCAACAACACAGACGGAACGTTATGGTAAGAACATAACTTCTTTTTCCTGCACTGAAACTCCACATTATTGTAAAATTGAGAAGTTTATTTACATTTCCAACTTGCTAATAGAGAAACAGAATGTTGTTTTGCTAGCAAGTCAGGTTCCGAAATGGATCTGCTTCAATGTAAGTCAGCTAAGGTAAACAGGAATGCATGGGCATTTTTTTTTTTTTTATTCCTTTGGGGTGAACAGGAATACATGGGTATACTTTTGTTTCTTTGGAGTGAACAGGAATACATGGGCATTTTCTGTTTCTTTGGGGTGAACAGAAATACATGGGTATCATTTTGTTCCCTTGGGTTGAACAGGAATACATGGGTATCCTTTTGATTCCTTGGGGTGAACAGGAATACATGGGTATACTTTTGTTTCTTTGGAGTGAACAGGAATACATGGGCATTTTCTGTTTCTTTGGGGTGAACAGAAATACATGGGTATCATTTTGTTCCCTTGGGTTGAACAGGAATACATGGGTATCCTTTTGATTCCTTGGGGTGAACAGGAAGTGATCTTTTAACAGATGCAGTTCTCATCTGTCCTGAAACTTAGACGGTTTCATTTGGGTTGTAAGAGGACAGAAACAATCAGGACCTACTCTGGTCTAGAAGACAGGGGACAAAAAACAGATTTTAACATATAGAATAAAAAAAAAACTTAAATGACAGTAACAATTAAAAGATAATAATAAAATTAATTTACTATACATACAGACATACTTCATATCTGGAAATGGTATTAATCAAAAGGAACTAAGAAAAATGAAAATCTGGAAGGATCAAGTAGAACGTAGAACATCCTTAAAAAAGTATGATTGCCACTATTCTTACATCCATGGTTGCTTTAGTTTTGTAATGCCTCCTGCTGTGGTTTCTCAATAATTCGTTCAATGATTTACAGTCATTTTTACCTGTTTTCTATTATTTTTCATTGTGTGATGCTCTACTGCTTAGTAATTCTCTGTGGAATGCCCTTTGACCTTTGATGTCATGTTAGGCATTCCACTAAAGCTGTCAGTTCAGTGCATGAAATCAATTGTGAGGACGGGAATTTTTTTCTAGTGAAAATACCGATGTCTGAACTATTAGTTTAACTTCTGATTTTGGAATTCTAAATCCTTAAAAGGATTAATTACCCTTATTTGAGTTCAGCACTCAGCAGAAAGTTTGGATGACAGCAGTGCAGTGCTGAAGAGGTGCCATATCATACAGAAATCTTGCCCTAAAATGACAATCTTGCCCTAAAATGACTATTTAGCCAGTGATCTTATCCTGTACTACTATATCTATTTGACAGATAAATTGTGCCATGGTCTTCTCAACTTTGCATATTTATAAAGTTCACTTTACCACTGTGCTATTACAAAATACTATGGGTCCTAACTTTGTTAGTGCGAATGCACATTCTGATCTACATTTGAATGATTGTTTTATATCATTATACTGCCTGTATTATGATTATGTTTGTACACTGACTATTCATATGCATCTTGTCAATGTTTTTGTTTCTTTCACTACTGCATGCTCATTGTTTTTTTTCTCATTATTGTATGCTCATGCAATTCATCATGCTATGTATGTATGTTTCTTCCTCTCTGTATCTTGTCAAAATTTTCTCCTTGATCCTCTGCTGAATTTTTTTTTTCACCAATAAGAATTTTCCTGGTCAATAAAATAAATAAACAAATAAAGTAAAATAAATTTGGAAATCTCAAATAGTATTGGTTATGCTAGAATATAATGAATTTGTTCTGATGCTGATTACTAAACTAAATACATATTTTTTTCTGAATGTACTGTTATCATTGTTGGTTCACAGCAGTGCACTGCTGGTTTTATTAATATTCTGCGTGCAGTATTTGTATTACTAAAGTGTTTTGTTTAGAACAAAGGGGGGTGTTAGTGAATGGTCTGGATCTGTTTAAAAATTATCTATGAATATGAAATTAGGAATGAGTACTGTATTGGTCCTCACAGAAGTTGTGTCTCTCTCACACACACACACACACACACACACACACACACACACACACACACACACACACACACACACACACGCACTCAGTCTAAGTGGAAAAAAAATCTTCTCTTGGGGAAAAAGAGTGAAATGTGGTGAATTGAGTCAGTACTTCTTTATATAAATTGAACTTTTTTGTTGTCATTATGAAGAGAATGTAGTACAAAACTAAATGACAGTTGATGTAGTGGAGTTTATGAGGGAACAAAGGTTTATTCCAGAGACTATTTGGAGAGTGATAGAGAGTGGAAAAAGTAATAACAGTGCTAATATAGATTAGAGAGATAGACTGTGATGTATGAAGTAAACAACAGTAAATATCCAACTATGGCACAGTTGAGAGGTATGTACAGAACAACTAAAATCAAATCTTGACTTAGATGCTTGAAAACAATGCATACATATTTCCACAGAAATAGAACATACCATTCATACGTTTTGTCAAATGAACTGAAACAAGCATGAAGCTGCCAGCAGTGCAACAAACAGATACAATCTATTTCATCTTTGCACAAACTTTAACAGTAACGTCTTGAAAAGTACTGCCATTTAAAATGGTAAAATGACCCGTGCAGTATTGATTACATTATCCTCTCACAGCTGAAGTTCAGAAAAAAAAATAAGAGCAAGTCTCTGAAAAAAAATTGCCATGCTTCAATATTTCCAGCTGAAATCATGCTGGAGGATGGGGTTTCAGGAAAAATAAGTTTCAGAATGCCAACAGAATCTTGACAGTTTCAGCTAGGAAGTAAATAATTCCATCAAAGACAACAGAAATAACAGTTGCCATAATGGGAAGTGATACTGCTATTACAATCCATGCAAAACAAATGCAGGGTACTTAAAAAACTGTAACAAATCACTTTAAACAGATGGAAAACTTTGATAGCACATTACATAGAGAAGGCAAGGTTAAACAGCTTGAACACATTTCTGAAGTACATAATGTGTGCCCATTTGAGTCTTAATTTCCTGAACATCACAAACACAAAATTCATAAATAAACATCAGCACTACATTTAACTATTATACACCACTACCTACACAAAGAAGTATCCTCCACACACAGTTCTTCCAAGCTGATGGGACAATTTATTGCTAAACTTATAAAGAGGCAATGGATTTCATCAAAAGCTGCAGTTCAGTCTGATACTTCAGTCTCAATAAATTGGTCAGCCTATTGTTGCTAGTGTTAGGGTATTATTGGTAACTTATGATTTATTGTGGTCTCATTTTTTTTATATCACAAAAACCTGACATTTTAACAGGGGTGTGTACTGTACACACCCCTGTTAAAATGTCAGGTTTTTGTGATATAAAAAAATGAGACCACAATAAATCATTTCAAAACATTTCCCACCTTTAATGTGACCTGTAACCTGTTCAATTCAATTGAAAAACAAACAAAACTGTTAGGGGAAAAATATAAAAAAAAAAAATGTACAATAATATAGTTGCATAAGTGTGCACACCCTAAAACTAATACTTTGTTGAAGCACCTTTTGATTTAATTACAGCATTTAGTCTTCTCGGGTACACATCTGCCATCAATTAAAGATAATTTGATTAACCCCAAATAAAGTTCAGCTGTCCTAGTAGGATTTTCCTGACATTTACACAGCTGCCTTCTACAGCAAAAACCATGGTTTGCAGAGAACTTACAAAGCATCAAAGGGATCTCATTATTGAAAGGTATCAGTCAGGAGAAGGGTACAAATAAATTTCCACAGCACTGGATATACCATGGAACACAGTGAAGACAGTCATCAAAAAGTTGAGAAAATATGCGACAACAGTGACATTGTAAAGAACTGGACACCCCTGCAAAACTGATGAAAAGACAAGACAAGAACTGGTCAGGGAGCCTGCCAAGAGACCTACAGCAACACTGAAGGAGCTGCAGAAATTTCTGGCAAGTACTGGTTGTGTACTACATGTGACAACAGTCTCCCATATTCTCCATATGTCTGGGCTATGGGGTAGGGTTGCAAAACGGAAGCCTTTTCATACACAGAAAAACATCCAGACCTGGCTAAAATTTGCAAAACAATACATCAAGTCTCCCAAAAGCATGTGGGAAAATGTGTTATGGTCTGATGAGACCAAGGTTGAACTTTTTGGCCACAATTTTAAAAGGTAAACAACACTTTGGATCACCAAAAGAACAGTATCCCCAAGGTGAAGCATGGTGGTGGGAGTATCATGCTTTGGGGTTGCTTTTCTTTAGCTGGAACTGGGGCTTTAGTCAAGGTGGAGGGAATTATGAACAGTTTCAAATACCAGTCACTTTTGGCCCAAAACCTTCAGGGGTCTGCTAGAAAGAAAAAGAGGAATATGCGGAATATCACCTTTCAACATGACAATGACCCCAAGCATATATCCAAATCAACAAAAGAATGGCTTCACCAGAAGAAAATTAAAGTTTTGGAATGGTCCAGCCAGAGCCCAGACCTAAATCTAATAGAAATCTGTGGGACGACCTGAAGAGGGCTATGCACAGGAGATGACGGGTGGCACAGTGGTGCAGTGGTTAACATTGTCACCTCACAGCAAGAGGTTCTCCGGTTTGATTCTCGGCTGGAGTGCCTTCTGTGTGGAGTTTGCATGTTCTCCCTGTGTTCATGTGGGTTTCCTCCGGGTACTCTGGTTTCCTCCCACATTCCAAAGACATGCATCTGGAGCATTTCTCCCCGGGCCTCTGCTGAAAACAGGCTCTGTGGAACCTAGTCGGACTTTCCCGGTCAACAAATGATAAATAAAAAAATAAATAAATAAAATGACCTCGCAATCTAACAGATTTGGAGAGCTGTTGCAAGAAAGAGTGGGCAAATATTGCCAAGTCAAGATGTGTCATGCTGATAGACCCCTACCAAAGAAGACTGAATGCTGTAATTAAATCAAAA
>NC_056743.1:1457498190-1457585728 GCF_019279795.1 Protopterus annectens
AATACATACTACTCTTAGAATAAGTCACATTAGTCTTTTTACTTGTTTCAGTGTACGCTTACTAGTAATGTGAACTGTATATACTACCTTTGTAATATTCAATCTAACTGTATTTCAGTCCTGCATTACCTGTTAATTTTTTGTAAGTAATCTACTGTCTTCCCATTTTGTATATTTCTCATTGTATTAACTTCTTACTATATCTTAATTGTGGAGCTTTTCTCCATGGACATCCACTGAAAATGGACCGGGTCCAGCTGGATTTTCCTGGTTAACAAATGAAAAATAAAAAAAATAAATAAATAAAAATAGGGACAGTTTTTAAATATTGCTCTTGATAGAATAACACGTTTTTGCATTATTATGAATTTTTCTGAAGGATATGTAGCCTGAAACTCAAATGTATGTAATTAATTTCTGACTTCAGGCCACAATCTTGTGAAAAAAGGACCAAAAATATGAGGCAAAATTCTGGGCATTCTGTGAAAATATGTATAGTTGAGAGGTATGGACATTGGTACTCATTACTTTTTTTTCTTGCCCCTTACTGGTTCATCCTCACATATACATATATATATATATATATATATATATATATATACATATATATATATATATATATATATAGTAGTCCCAAGAGTTTATTTCACTAGCTAATGTTTCAATTTTCCATGTCTGTTGTCCAGTTTAAATGTTGACCAATAAACTTGTGAGCTATGATTCGGGTTCTTCACCAGATATTTCTCCAAGTAGATTCTTTGATTGCTCAGGAAACTGAAGTTATGATTTATAGACCAGTTTTTCAGACACTTGATGAACATTAATGTTGTACATCCAAGTTTCACTCATGCATGTAACATGCAGCACCTGCAAAGATATCACCAGGTGTTCTACTTGTTTGATGTTCCTGCCCAGGTACCCAAACTCATATTGCCCAGGAGCTGAACTGATCCCTAATCAAGCCTGGATCTTGCCCTTTTATGAACAATAGTATATATTTTTCTGCATTGTGCATCTATTTCGGCTGTTCTGAGACTTTGTTTTTCTGTATTGCAAAGGAGTCACTCATTGTCCTTCCTTGCCACAGTAGAGGACAGGCACCTTGTTTTCCTGTAGCCCTCAAATCCTGTATGTACTGCCTAAAAATGAATAACTCAGCAGAAGCTGTTTCTTTTTCTGTGTAGCCCCAGATCACCCTCCTGTAGCTTGGTCATCCCATTTGGGCCTTTAGAGCTCTACTTTAAAAACTATCAGCATATTTTGCAGTTCTGCCTTATAGGTTCATAAGTAAGTATGAGGCAATCAATCTGTAGACTGTAACAAGCCTAGCCAATACGCTATATTCAAAAATTCCCTCAAGCCTCAAAGATACAATACAGGA
The DNA here is from genome assembly GCF_019279795.1 of Protopterus annectens. Taxonomy (NCBI): domain Eukaryota; kingdom Metazoa; phylum Chordata; order Ceratodontiformes; family Protopteridae; genus Protopterus; species Protopterus annectens. The sequence goes on from NC_056743.1 coordinate 1,457,499,572, forward strand.
TAGCCTAATTATCAAGGTTTATCATGAAAGTGGCAAAGGTTCTTCTCTGTTTGACATGTGGTGGACGCTTATTCCAGCGGTGGGGATACATTATGGATATGAATCCATCATACCAAAATGTCTTATCTATCTGTTGTTGAATGTTTACTTTCTTTAACAAGGTATTAGAGACACCAAAGGAAAAGGAGGTCTACGCAGGTCATATTTTTCCTAGCTGGAAAAGTTAGACATAGATCCTCAAGGAGCAGTGTATAAGAAAATGATACCAAGAGAGGGCTACCAGTCTAAGATATTTGATTCCACTGATATTTCCAATTATGAATCTTGGAGAGCTATCAATCTGAGTTATATGTTTAGACAAATGTATGCTAAAAGGGGCATTATATTCTATGATGAATGTGACAAGATATATATCATGGTGAATTATAACTTCTTTGAATCTAAAGAAGATGTCTCTGAAAATTAGATGAGCCAGGTAGAAGCCTTTCCAAACTACTGAAGTGACATGATGGTCAAAAGATAAGGAATTAGCAACAAGAGTGCCTAGATCCCTTACAACAGGTTGTGTCTTCTATATGGCAGGGGAAAATATTTTGTTTACCAAAATTAACTGTTCTACATTTGTTTACACTTAATCTGAGGACATTGTCCTTATACTAAGCCACATGTCTAAACCACAGTGAGACAACTGTGAGCCAGTGGAAGATCGAGATTCAGTTTAGAGTCATTTGCAAACATAGATAACCACAAGCCAGGAGTGTGGGTGAGAAGGTCTAAGAAATAGATGCTGACTAGGCCGGGACTCAACAATGAGCCTTATGGCACACAACTGGTATTTTTTTTTTTTTTTTGCTTTCAGAAGTAACACGTGTGATTCTAAAGACATGGGTTCTATTAGATAACCAGCTAGCTATCCAGTGCACAACATAAGGATTTATATTCAGCTTAACTAGTCTGTTGACAATACCTGTATGGGGAATATTGGCCAGGTCCAGATACACTGTTTATTCTTCATAACTGCTGTCCACTGCTTCTTGACTTTTTCAAAGAAATGAATGAGGTTAAAGAGGTAGGATCTTCCTTTGACAAAGCTGAATGGATGAGAGTCCATGGTTAAGAGATTTGCAATGTCCAGATTAAAGAGATCTGAGAAAATACATGCCATAGCTTTACATATGAAGCTAGTGACTGTGGAATCTATTGAATAGCTATAACTGCGGATGGAGTAAAAATTGCACTAAATTTGTCAGCTATGATACTAACTCTATCCTTCAGGTCAGAGTATTGTGGACTAGATCCAGACATTGCTGTGTGTTGTTTACATAATTAAAGAACGATTTGCAGTTATTTTTGTTCTTAGTGGCTATTTTAAGTTCATACTTACCTTTCTGCTTCCTAATGTCTCCTTTAAGGTCTCTACTATTGGGTTCTTAAGGGAGGTAGATTAAGACTTCTTATAAGAATTAATTATTTTTCATGGTTATGCAATTTCCTTATATGAGAATTCCATCATCGCATTTTTTGTTTAATTTGTGATTATATTTGGTGCAGTAAGGGACTGCCCTACCAATGCAACTATTTCAGTGGGAGTACAGGTTAGAAGCATCGGCAGTGGTTTTATCAGTGAGATCCATTAGAGGAGGATTACAGCAAAATTTACTTAAGTCATTAATTAACTGAGAAAGGTTTCCTTTTGAGAAGTCCCTAAACATGCAAATATTTTCAGGAGAAATACCACAAGTTTTATAGGAAAAGTTCACTGATTTATGGTCTGATTTAACAAGGGAGGATGATACATATGGAGGTGTGCAGGAAATGACCATATCTGAGAAGAAAAGAACCAAGGGTATTGGGACCAGTAGCTGGATGGTTAACTGTCTGTAGAAGGGAGGTAGCATTTATAATGTCAAGGAAGGACTGGCCATCCTAACCACTAGCAGTGTAAGTCAGTCAGTTTATTGATGGGCAGTTGAAGTCTCCCAGCAGAAAGGTGTTAGATTTACTGGGAATTTCAACTAAAATGTTAAGATAACAATTATGCCCAGAAGAGAATATAGAGGGTGCTCTATAAATAACTATGAAGATGTAATTAATCATGTTTAGAGTGATTTGGACATCCAGGAATTCAAATGTGGTGTCCTGAGGAATCTGTCATAAGGTGACAACAGCGAAACTCCAGCCTCACAATTGCCAGTAGGTCTGAAGGCACGATAGGCACTAAACCTAAGAATAGAGGGAATGTTTTCATTGCTAACTATATTAATGTGTTCAAGATTCAGAAGAGACTCAAATTCAGGCTTAGTTGTTAGATTCCTGCCATTGAGTAATGCAACCATAATGTATTCTAAATTAGAATTTACTAGGTTGCAATGTTCTGCAGATGACTCTGCCTACAAAGGCACTGTGAGTGCAGCAAAAGCTTTAGACAGGATGCTAAAACCTTTGTAAGAGAGGTGTACACCATCCCTGGCAAAGCTAGAATACTTGACAACCATATCATGTCAAGTTGATACATACTAGACAGCCTAGAGTAACACCAGCTGCATAGCCAATTATTAAAGCTAACTATCTTGTCTTTGAACTTATGTATCATTTTGGTTGATGGCAAAATACCACTCAAGACCAGTGTATTTCCTGCCTTGGGCACATGCATAGCAAGTTCAATCATATCCTTCTGCATGTCCCTTTGGCTACAGTTCCTAAAGTCATTCACCCCTAAGGGGGCCACTATCAAGTCAAAATCATATCTGTCAGGGTGGAGGTTTCGAAAAGCTTTGTTACATTCTAGAGCCTGACTCCAGAAGGATAGCTGTAACCCTAGACTTATTCAGCTTGGTGAGGGTGATATCTGAATGCCTGACAATAGAGTCACCTATTAGTAAAATGCTATGGTGGATAGATGTAGTCTCAGTAGGCTTTCGGGGCTTGGAATCTACATGTTTCTGACTCTTAGAAGTAGGTGTACTGACTGGGTGTGCATAGCAATGGTAGATGTAGGTGTGTTTTGTGTGTGTGTGTGTGTGTGTGTGTGTGTGTGTGTGTGTGTGTGTGTGTGTGTGTATACGTGCATGTACACACTTTGTGATTATGGAATGCATTCTGAAGTGAGAAAGTGGTCTCCAAATTCAGTAAATGCTTATACCTCTCACATATTGAATCATTGTAAGGTAGCAACAGATTTTTGTAAGCAAGATGCAGTTGCTACACTGACTTAAAATGCCTAGTGCTATCAGGCTGGCTACAGAAAGGACAAAAGCTCCATAATGACCAATGCAGATGAAGGGCTAAGAAGATCACTTCATAACTTCCTATTGACATAAGAAATGGATAACAAATTAGACTTGAAAATGGTGATAATACAGGATATGGCTTAAGGATACAAGGATATGTTCTATTCTATTTATTTAAGAAGTTGAAAAAGACAAAGATTTCAATGTATGCAATACAGCAATCGAAACACCAAGCAAAGTAATCTGACTAATTTATGACAGGGAAGGCAAAGGAATTGCATTACTTACAACAAGGATGAAGAGTTTGCCTTTCTTGTTGTAGACTTGGTTCATATGCTGGAAAATTAATAGAATTAAATATGATTCTGAAAGGAAACCAGCATGCCAAATTGAGTAAACATCCTGATATTTAAAGTCTACCCTCTGGCCAATCAAAATGAAGCCAATGCCTCCACAGAACCTGGCCAATTAAAAACAAGCACTCCAGTCCTTTACTACTCAGGTAACTGTCATGTGAAAGCCTCTGCCCTCAATAAGGGGTGGAGCACTGCAGATCAGGTCCTAGGAAGCTGATGAAGCCAGATGGAAAAGGTGTCTGTAGTCTTCTCCTCCTTCTTTGCTGTTTTCTGCCCTTCAAAACAGCCCAGCATTGAAGAGCACTGAACTGAGAAACTTTTTGGAATTGATATCTGTTGGTAAAAGAACTAGTCATTTTCAAGCATCATTCAAAGTATGCAAAGGTGTGGATGGAGGTATGTTACCCTCTTAGTGCCCTCACAAATGAAGTGCATTGCTGTTAGCCATCTCAGTATTATTAGCAGTGTCTTCAGCAGACTCATAGGATCATAGGAAGTTACTAGTCTATTGGCACTGAGGCCCTTACATGCCTAACCAAGAATTTAGCCCATGTTCCAACAAGTCAGCACCCTATGCCACTGTCCAGCAGGGATATAGGTGGAATCCCAGGGGTGTATTTTCTGTTCCCCATCCAGTTATCAAAAGGTTTAATGAGGTACTCTGCTTTACATGGAGATGGAGTCTATTCCACAAAAGAGGAAGTCTCTGGGACACAAATCTGTCCTGCCAACAAGTCCTATTGATGTCACAGACCAGGTTGAGGTCTCTCGTGCCAGTTACTCGAGTGGAACTTGACTTGCGGATATGCAGCAGTCCAATCGGGGCAGGGTCTGAGATTGCTTTGTATGCCAGACAGAGGTTACCTCTGAGGAGTCTGTATAGGAGACTGAGTAGAGGGACAGGGTTTTTAGCCTATCTGTGTAGAGTAGAATTTTGAGGCCCTGGATTCTCTGGGTGAGGAATCTCTGTGGTCTCTACAGCTGCTGCATGTGCTTTGCAAGGTACATGCCAAAAGGGGCACTGTATTCAATAATTGGTCTTATAAGGGAAGAATACAGGGATGTTATGACCACCTTGTCCATGGACAAGACACCCTTACTAATGAGGTGGGTCATGTAGATAGCTTTACATACAATGGAGGCAATATTGTGGTCTAAAGTCAGTTTGCTATCAACCTGGGTTCCCAAGTCCCTCACGACTGATTGTGTGCTTAGTGCCTTATTATCAGTGTGATAATTTGTAGGGACGTCATTCTCCTAAAAGGGATGATGATGCATTTTTTGGCATTCAGTTTGAGGTCTTGCTTCTAGTACCAGTCATTTGTTTGGGTGAGACCCTCTTGGAGGATGTCCACATCACTAGGTGAATTGATGACAGCACCCAGCTTGCAGTCATTTGCAACCCTTGTCAGCCATAGCCCACTAGATTTGGCCTGCACCTCTGAGAAGTATATCCCAAACAACAGATGCCCGAAGACCAATCCCTGGGGTACACAGCTTGTTACAGGTGTAATTGAGGTGGCTTCCCCTATTTTGACTAGATGGGTTCTGTCAGTAAGCCAGTTTGCTACCCATCTGGTAACATATGAATTGATGCCTAGTTGAGAGAGTTTATCTAATATACCTGAGTGAGGAATAGTATTGAAGGCCTTGGCCAAGTCAAGGTAGATGGTGTGCACTGCCTTCCCCTCATCTATGTCCTTGGTGATTCTCTCAAAGAAGTCAACCAAATTTTAACAGGCATGACCTCCCCTTCACAAAACATCAAACTGTGTCAGATCAAGTGTCTGGAGGTTGCCAATGTCCTTGTTAATTAGGTCCCTATAATCCACTCCATGGCCTTGCAGATCAGGCTAGTTAGGCTGATGGGTCTATAATTTCCTGGATCGGTGGACACTCCACCTTTGTGCAAAGGCATGACAGTAGCCGTCCTCCACTCAGCTGGGATGAAGCCAGTACTCAGGCTTTGGTTGAATAGGGTGCCTAATGGTGCTGCAAGTTCCTGCCTGAGTTCATGTAGGATGCAGCCTGGGATGTTATCAGGTCCCATGGAGGCTGTATGTTTTGCCTTTGAGAGAGCAGTGATAACTTGCTCCCTAGAGGTAAGGGGAGGTGGGAAGTTACTGAGGATGTCCTGTTTCATTGATGGGGGGGGGGGCAGATGAATGACATTTTCACTGAATCTGTCTGCCAGCAGGTTGGCAATATCTACAGGGTTTGTGTATGTGGTGTCCCTGACCACCAGTTCTGAGCAGATCTGGGTGCTTCCCAGTTTGCATTGGAGGATTTCAGTAGTGCTCTTATTTGCTTGTTCAGGCTAAGGAGAGATTGCTTCCAATTAGACACCTGCTCCTTCTTCATCCCAGACAGCAATGTTTTCCTTTTATTATAGAGTTTATTTATTGTAGATGTCCACCAGACAGGTTTACTCTTCCTTGAGGAGGAGGATTTCATCCTGTCTAGTATTCCTGATTCCATGCAGCTATATAAACTCAGGCAGACAGGGAGAACTATTTGCCTTTTTTTACTTGTACTGTGTTTCTCTGAAATGTTTTACCCATATTGTCCTCAGATGATTTACTAAAAAAGGTCCAAGATAAGCTCACACTAACATTAATATGACAAACTGACCAGAAAGCAAATTGTTGAAGGCATTACTTAAAGATGTTTTATTTACCTCTTTAGTGCCTGTTAATCATTTAACAACCTAAGAGCATCATCACAGTTTCAAGGATGATCAAAGGATGAGATTGGGTTATATAACTTGCTCATTCACAGTGTAAGCAAGCAGAACTTTTGGAAATAAAATCAAGTTACATTTATGATGTACCACACAATCCCTTACTACAACTGGCCCTAAGACCAGTATATACTGAGCCAAGGTGCAAAGACTCCAAATTTCCACCCAGTCCTAATAACACTTTATTAATGTGAGCCCTAGCATGTCCTGGAACCTAGGAGTTATTCACCTCACAGATATTAAACTATGTTGTTGTTCTTAAGTAAGTAATTCACAGAGAACATGCCTGGGTGTAAGACAGTATGGACCTAGAAAATATGTCACCAGGATGTCTTAGAAGTGCTCATCTGATTGGCCCTTAAACTCAAGTTGCTGGTATAATTTCCGAACATTTTCATCATTGATTAGATTAATTAGCCTACTGTCTTCCAATCAGGGAAGGGAAAATATCTCAACTTTACTGACAAAAGGCTGAAAATTTAGGGATAAACTAGTATAGCTGCAAAGATATGAGGGACTGTCATGTCTCAGAATTTATTTCTGTTGCATTCCTCTAGTGTTTGAATGCATCAGGTGAGCTGTGCAATAGTCTGAGTGAGGAGCAATCTGCAGGTGTATACAGGTGTTGTAATAGTGTGGAACAACTGTTTATTTATTTATCCATTGCTAACTATATTATTCCCTATAGGCTAATAACCTCTTTTCAGAAGACAGCCAAGGTTGTATTTCTACTACTAGGGGAAATCAGGTCTGGACATTCCCCCTACTTTTCTTTTTTGCATAGGTGTCATGTGATCTTTTATATCCACCCATGCTACTGCCATGCTAGCAGATGGGACCTCAGTTTAACATTTCAAGGATAACACACTCAGGAGTACAGAATCCCCTTAGTGCTGCACTGCAGTGTCAGCAATCCAATCACCTTAAGTGGGAATCGAACCCAAAAGGTTCTTGTCCTCCTGCAACAAAGGCAAGTCAGTTACCTATTGTATAGTAACACTGGCCCACAGCTAGTTAATACCTTTGGTCAATTCAGTCTTCCAGTCTAATATCAACATACCACCCTAACTAGCCTGCACCTCCTTAATCTGATGAAAGCTAATAATAAGTTCTCTGGATAGCAAAACATTTTAAGTCACTCACATGATGCAAAATTTATGCCAAATGGTGGTTCTATCAACTCAGTCAGTTCACTCATATTCTTGAGTATTTGGATTAATGCAGGTTCATGTCCTTCCTGTGACTTCATTGGACTTCACTGTGTTAACCAATAATGATTGTCCCTTACCCCTCAGCTGCTCTGCTTTTCATTAAGTGCTTTAATTTAAAGTTTAGCTACAGCAGATGCATAGCTTTAAGTGATGACTATTCCACTATCTGAAATCTCATCGGTTCAGCCCCAGCAGGGGACTGAACCAGTCTGGAGCTGGCAACTTGGAGCATGTCATTTAATAATTTATTTGTGCTAAAAAAGCATAAAAGTAAATCAAACAACAGGCAGTATAAAAGCTTTGTTCAAATCTAAAACCTAAGCGCTTTTGCAGTTGAAAACTGATTCATCACATGTTTAAAAACGTTGACTCACACATAATTTAAATATACAATCACAACCAATTACAAAGGTCCACACCTCTCAGCCATCTCCTTTCATTTAGGTTTAAAGCAACATCGACATAAAATGATACTATAGTAGTTTCAGTTTGCTTAATGGCCTGTCCTTCAAAAGAGGTTTTAGTGGAACCTTGTCATTAAGGCCATAGCCTACATCAGACCCCAGCCGAATTATCCATTTACACAATCTACAGAAAAAACCACTACAGTGAGCCGCCAAAGTCCTGCACTGTTTGGAAACAATGCTATACAAACAACCAAAAAAACAGTACAGTCACTATGTAGAAGGATAAAAAGTCTTTTAATGAATATACATACAAAGATAAGCACTTCTGTTACACACCTTCATCAGATCTACTAAAACAAAGTAAAGAGTCACTATTTAAACTATACGTAACCAATCAATGCTATGCTTTCAATCTCCACCCTTTTAAAAATAGGTTTAAGTGGAACATTTCCATTTAAACATGGAAGTTTGTCTGCTTGCCAGTAAATAATCCATTTGATTTCATTTGTCTCTGTCTTGTTAGTCAGATCACCTCCCTTTCCTTTAAAATAACTTTTTGTAGCACCATAAATTTTCATATACATGTTTAGCTAGGGCATTATTCAAATTCCCTTTACACATATCCCTAATATGTTGCACAATTCTTTCTTTAAACATCTATTCATTTTGCCCACATAAAAAAATATACATTGTTTACAGGTCGCAATGTAAATCAAATCTTTGGTGTTACAATCAGCATAAGAATATAAAGCATGTATACTATTAAAAACAGGATGCTTAAAACATTTTCTTTCTTAATGTGGCCGCATGCCTTGCAGTAGCCACAAGAAAAAGTACCAAAACATTTCCCTTTATATGGCTCCAAGATTCTTAAATTATATAACCTTTGTTTCAAGTTCCTACTGTTTTTAAAAAGAAAAGCTGTTTTTTCACTTACTATATATCTCTAGTATGTTCATCTATAGTCAATAACCACCAATTGTTCTTAATAACTTTACATACTTCATCTATATCACTAGCATACATAAGTGTTACTTTAGTATATTTATTATTATTAGAACATCTATTTTTATTATGTTTACTTCCTATTTCCCTTTTTCTATAATTGTCTGAAAAATAAGGTGCACCCTTCACAGCTCTTATTTCATATTTGCTTTTTATCAGCCTGTTGACTTCCATTTTGCTATAGCCTCTATCCATAAATTGTTGTGTTAATAATTCAGAGGCTCATAAGAATTCCTCATCTAATGTACACAATCTAGATGTTCTTATCAATTGACCTTTCATGACATTTTGATAGATATAATTCAGATGCATACTAGTTCTATGCAAAAGTTTATTTTTCCAGCAAGAATTTTTGTGCAATTTTGTCACCAATTTATTATCATTATTATAATATAAGTGTACATCCAAAAAATTAATTTGCTCATATGACGCCTCTATAGTAAATGTTAGATTAGTAGTAGTTCATTCTAAATACACAACAAATTGCTTTAATTCATCCTCCGTACCACCCCATAGCATAAATGTGTCATCTACATATCTTCTGTAATGTACAATATATTGGTGATATGGATGAACCTGTGCCAAGACTAAATGTTCTTCCCAGTATGCCAACACTATGTTGATATAACTGTTAGAACACAGTGTGCCCATCGCTACCCTCCATTGCTGCCAGTACATTCTATCTTTATAAACAAATATATTGTTTTTCAAAATAACTTCTAATAAGGTATAGATAAGTGTTATATTATCTGCAGCAAAATCTGTTTTGCTCATATATTTTCTAAACCTTCCTTGTTTGGTATGGAGGTAAATAGATTCTTAACATCTAAGATGCATAATGAATAATGAGTATTGTTTTTCTCAAAAGCTGTATACAAGTATAACATTGCCAAAAATGTTGAGTATGCTTTAATAATGCTAAGGTTATATCTAGCACTCATTTTAATTTCTGTTCTACATATAAAGAAGCTGCTTCAGTTAGCCAGCCATCACCAGCTACAATGGGTCATAATGGTGGCTATACTAGGCTTTTATGAACTTTAGGAAGGCCTTTAATAATGATCAGTTTCAGTTTATCAACACATAGGAAGTCATATAATTCCTTACTAATCATTCTACACAATAACAAATCATAGAAAATATTTTTCACATTCATAATCATTCCATTGATGGCCTTATCACCTATAATCTCATAAGTGTCAGGTTGATTTAATAAATAGTTCATTCTTTTATCATAGTCTTCCATATCAATTAGTACAACACTGCACCCTTTATCGGCTGGCCTAATAATTAACATGTCATTATTTTCTAATTTTTTTAAGGCTACCATTTCTTCTCTATTTAAGTTGTAAAAACTTGTTTATGTGAAACCTTCACTATATGAGCTATCTCAATTTCGCACATTTTTAAAAACATTTCGATAGTTGAATTAAACTGCTGTGAAAAAGTGCTTGGTTTTCTCAGCATAGCTGTATTAGACTTAGTACTGACACCATATATTGTTCTTAACATTATATTTCTTGCAAAAAGTTTTATCTTAATAACATCAGCAAAGCATGATTTATCTGCTGGTATATAAGACAACCCTTTATTCAGGACTAAACCATGGTGTTTATTCAATACAAACATAGATAAATTAGAAAACTGCATATTCATCATAGTAGTAACTTGTGAGCAGAAATTATATAAAAGGGGCTCATCATGAATCATTTCCTTAGTTATTATATGGAGAACTTCCTCCATTTGTGGCCCCTGCTTATAAAGCGTACTTGTTCTTTCTTGCCCAGTTGCTTCATGGAGAGTGGGAATTTTAAAAAACTCAAGGCATCAGTTACGGCATATCTTACTTTGGGTCATGCTCCTAAGTCCTTCACTTGTCCAACATGTTCTTCTGGCATTTCTGTTGATCTAGCTGTCTCATTATGCTCAGTGCTATTAGAGACTGTGACCATTTGTAATGGCAAGTTAAAATGCTGCTGTTCCGACTGCAAGAGCCCTTGTCCAATTACAGTTTTTCCCTTAGCTGTCTCTCTAGCAACAGTGCTCCTGCTATCAGGAAGTGAAGTAACTTCATGTCCGTTATCATTGGTGTTTCTTGGCCATATAAATATATTCTCTTTTCGGAAGTCTTCAAAATCCCATTGTAATTTCCTCAGTTTAATCTGCTCAAGTTTAGTATCATATAGAGTTATGTTCCAATACATCTCATTCAGTTTATTTGAGCAGATTTCATTATTGTATTTTATTTCAACCTCCTGTTGTACTTCTATTTTCTGGATCAGCTCTTTTTCCAATGGCAAAAAGAAATCTAACAGCAAACAAATATAGTTAAAAAGAGTTTCTATGTTGATTCTTTGTCATTTTATCAATAGGTCAGGATAACTGCTGCCATAAGTAGGCATGCGAAGGACTCTCAAGCCACTCAGTATAATCTGAAAATGTAGGCATGCCTCTAGATGATATCATTGCCACTGCATTCTTTTAAGATAAAAAATGTCATTTTCCAGAGCATTTAATAGCTGTAAAAAGTCCGATATATCGGCAGAAAATCCTTCTGAGGTTCTAGCATTTCTTAAATCAGCAGACAATAATGGGTTAATGTCCATTCGTAGCATCTTACCAAGTTGAACATTTATATCAAGACACTTAGGTTTAGCTGAACAATAATCCATTTCAATAACTCCTGCCATTTGCGCTTTGTAAGTGCAAAAAATATATCACAATCCACAGAAAAAGCACTATAATGAACTGCCAAAATCCTGCACTGTTTAGAAACAATACTATACAAACAACCAGAAGAAACAGTGCATTCACTATGCAGAAGAATATAAAGTCTTTTAATGAATATACATACAAAGATAAGAACTTTCATTACACACCTTCATCAGATCTACTAAAACAAAGTAAAGAGTTCCTATTTAAACTATACATAACCAATCATTGCTATGCTTTCAATCTCCACCATTTTAAAATAAGTTTAAATGGAACATTACCATTTAAACCTGGAGGTTTGTCTGCTTGCAAATCAACAATTTATTTGATTTCAATTGTCTCTGTCTTGTTAGTCAGATCACCTCCCTTCCATTAAAAATAGCTCTTTGTAGCACCATAAATTCAAAGCCATGAGTACAATTTTCATGTATATGTTTAGCTAGGGCATTATTCAAATTCCCATTACATATATCCCTAGCATGTTGCAAAATTCTTTCTTTAAATCATTTATTTATTTTGCCCACATGAAAACATATACATTATTTGGGTTCTTATTACATGATTGAAGTTTTGAAACTTCGAACATAATAAAGTCAAAACCTTATGTTAGAAGTTTCAAAATTTCAAACACGTAAAAAAAAAAAAAAAAGAAAAAAGAAAACTAACTGTTGTAAGTAGAAGCCCTGCACACACTCACTCTTTAAATATACCAACTCCGAGATCTCACTACAATGCGCACTGTAGTGCAATCTCGGAGTTGGTATATTTAAAGAGCGGGGGGTGTGGGCATTGCAGGGGGGCTTGACCGCTGTTTACAACAGGTAGTTTTCTTTTTTCTTCTGTTTATTTTTTTAGGTATTCAAACCTTTACAAGTTTGAACATATGGCTTCTACCATACACCATTCAAACTTATAAAAGTTTGACTATGTAATAGGAACCCCATGGTTTAGAGGTCATAATGTAAATCAAATCTTTGGTATTACAATCAGTATAGGAATATAAAACATGTATACTATTAAAAACAGGATGCTTAAAAACATTTTCTTTCTTAATGAGGCCACATGCCTTGCAGTAGCCACAAGAAAAGGTACCAAAACATTTCCCTTTATATGGCACCAAGATGCTTTCATTACATAACCTTTGTTTCAAGTTCCTACTGTTTTTAAAAAGAAAATGTGTTTTTTCACCTACTATATCTCTATCTTCATCTATAGTCAATAACCTCCAATTGTTCTTAATAACTTTACATACTTCATCTATATCACTAGCATACATTAGTCTTACTTTAGTATATTTATTATTATTAGAATATCTATTCATATTATGTTTACTTCCCATTTCCCTTTTTCTATAATTGTCTGAAAAATAATGTGCACCCTTCACAGCTATTTCATCTTTGATTTTATCAGCCTGTTGACTTCCATTTTGCTATAGCCTCTATCCATAAATTGTCATGTCAATAATTCAGAGCCTCGTAAGTTTATTTTTCCATCAAAACTTGTTGTGCAGTTTGTAAATTGCTATCCCCAGCAGACAATTATAACATTTATCTGTACTTTATTAGAAGTTATTTTGGAAAACAATATATTTGTTTATAAAGATAGACTGCACTGGCAGAAATGGAGGGTAGCGATCAACACCCCGTGTGCTAACAGTTATGCCAATATATTGTTGGCATACTGGGAAGAACATTCTCACCAATATATTCTACATTACAGAAGATTTGTGGATGACATATTTATGCTATGGGGTGGTACGGAGGATGAATTAAACCAATTTATTGTGTATTTATAAGGAACTACTACTTATCTAAAGTTTACTATAGAGGTGTTGTATGAACAAATAAATGTTTTGGGTGTACACTTATAATAATAATAAAAAATTGGCGACAAAAGTCTTGCTAGAAAAATAAACTTTTGCATAGAACTAGTGTATATCTGAATTATATCTATCAAAATGTCATGAAAGGTCAAGTGATAATAACATCTAGATTGTGAACATCAGATGAGGAATTCTTATGAGCCTCTGAATTATAGATACAACAATTTATGGATAGAGGCTATAGAGGCTATAGCAAAATGGAAGCCAACAGGCTGATAAAAAGCAAGGATGAAATAAGAGCTGTGAAGGGTGTGCCTTATTTTTCAATTATACAAAAAGTGAAACATGAAGTAAACATAATAAGAATAGATATTCTAATAATAATACATTTACTAAAGTAACAAGTATGCTAGTGATATAGATGAAGTATGTAAAGTTATTAAGAACAGTTGGAGGTTATTGACTATAGATGAACATATTAGAGATATAATAGATGAAAAAACAGATTTTCTTTTTAAAAACAGTAGGAACTTGAAAAAAAGGTTATGTAATGAAAGAATATTGTTCCCATATAAATAGAAACGTTTTGTTGCTTTTTCTCGTGGCCACTGCAAGGCATGTGGCCTCATTAAGAAAGAAAATGTTTTTAAGCATCCTGCTTTAATAGTTTACATGTTTTATATTCTTATGCTGATTGTAACACCAAAGATTTGATTTTCATTGCGACCTGTAAATAATGTATATATTTTTATGTGGGCAAAATGAATAGATGTTTTAAAGAAAGAATTTTGCAACATGTTAGGGATATGCATAAAGGGAATTTGAATAATGCCCTAGCTAAACATGTATATGAAAAGACTACTCATGACTTTGAATTGATGGTGCTACAAAGAGTTATTTTTAATGGAAGGAGAGGTGATCTTACTAACAAGACAGAGACAATTGAAATCAAATGGATTATTGGTTTGCAAGCAGACAAACCTCCAGGTTTAAATGGTAATGTTCCACTTAAACCTATTTTAAAAGGGTGGAGATTGAAAGCATAGCAATGATTGCTTATGTATAGTTTAAATAGGGACTCTTTACTTTGCTTTAGTAGATCGGATGTGTACCGAATGTGCTTATCTTTGTATGTATATTCATTAAAAGATTTTTTTATCCTTCTGCATGGTGACCCCACTGTTTCTTCTGATTGTTTGTATAGCATTGTTTCTAAATAGTGCAGGACTTTGGCAGTTCACTGTAATGTTTTTTCTGTGGATTGTGATATATTTTTTGCACTTACAAAGTGCACATGGCAGAAAGAGTTATTGAATTAGATTATTGTCCAGCTAAACCCAAGCATCTTGATACAAATGTTCAAGCTTGGTTAGATGTTACGAATGGGCATTAACCCGTTATTGTCTGCTGATTTAAGAAATGCTAGAACCTCAGAATGAGTTTCTGACAATATATCAGACTTTTTACAACTATTAAATGCTCTGGAAAATTACTTATTTAAGCTTAAACAAATGCAGTGGCAATGACATCATCTAGAGGCATGCTTATATTTTCAGATTATATCGAGGGGCTTGAGAGTCCTTTGCATGCCTACTTATGACAGCACTTATCCTGATGTATTGGTAACATGGCAAAGAATCAACAAAGAAACTAGTTTCAACTATATTTGTTTGTTGTTAGATTTCTTTTTGCCACTGGAAAAAGAGCGGATCCGAAAAACAGAAGCACAACAGGTTATAGAAATAAAGTACAATAATGAAATCTGCTCAAATAAACTGAATAAGATGTATCGGAGCATAACTCTGTATGATACTAAACTTGAGCAGATTAAACTGAGGAAATTACAACGGGATTTGGAAGACATCTGAAAAGGGAATATATTTATATGGCCAAGAAACACCAATGATAATGGACATGAAGTTACTTCACTTCCTGATAGCAGAAGTACTGTTGCCAGAGTGACAGTTAATAGAACCACTGTAATTGGGCAAGGGCTCTTGCAGTCAGAAGAGCCACATTTTACATCGCCATTGCAAATGGTCATAGCATCTAATAGCACTGAGCAGAATGAGACAGCTAGATCAACAGAAATGCCAGAAGAACATGTTGGACAAGGGAAGGACTTAGGAGCATGACCGAAAGTAAATATAGCACAACTGATGCCTTGAGTTTTTTAAAATTCCTGCTCCCCATGAAGCAACTAGGCAAGAAAGAACAAGTACACTCTATAAGCCGGGGCCACAAACAGAGGAAGCTCTCCAGTTAACAACTAGTGAAATGATTCATGATGAGCCCGTTTTATATAATTTCTGCTCATAAGTTACTGTAAATAATATTATGATGGATATGCAGTTTTTAATTTATCTACCTTTGTATTGAATGAACACCATGTTCAGTTAACAACTAGTGAAATGATTCATGATGAGCCCCTTGAATAAGGGACTGTCTTATATACCAGCAGATAAATCACACTTTGCTAATGTAGTTATTAAGCTAAATTTTTTTGTGAGAATTATAATGTTAAGAACAATATATGGTGTCAGTATTAAGTCTAATACAGCTATGCTGAGAAAACCGGCCACTTTTCACCACAGTTAAATTCAACTATCGAAATGTTTTTAAAAATGTGCGAAATCGAGCTAGCTCATATATTGAAGGTTTCACATGTTTTTACAACTTAAATAGAGAAGAAATGGTAGCCTTAAAAGAATTAGAAAATAATGACATGTTAATTATTAGGCCAGCTGATAAAGGGTGCAGTGTTAAACTAATGGATATAGAAGACTATGGATATATAGAATGTACGATTTGTTAAATCTACCTGACACTTAGGAGATTATAGATGATAAGGCCATCAATGGCATAATTATGAATTTGAAAAATATTTTCTATGATTTGTCAATGTGATGACTGATTAGTAAAAAATTATATGACTTCCTATGTGTTGATAAACTGAAACTGCCTATTATTAAAAGCCTTCCTAAAGTTCATAAAAGCCTAGTAGATCCACCACTATGACCCACTGTAGCTGGTGATGGCTGGCTAACTGAAGCAGCTTCATTATATGTAGAACAGAAATTAAAAGGAGTGCTAGATATGACCTTAACAGCATTAAAGGATACTCAACATTTTTTGTAGACATTATACTTGTATACAGCTTTTGAGGAAAACAATACAAGTTATTTATTATGCACCTTAGATGTTAAGAATCTGTTTACCTCCATACCAAACAAGGAAGGTTTAGAAAATATGTGACCATACTTAAGAGAGAAAACAGATTTTACAGCAGATAACACTTATTTGTACCTTATTAGAAATTATTTTGGAAAACAATATATCTGTTTATAAGGATAGACTGCACTGGCAGAAATGGGGGCTAGTGATGGGCATCATGTGTGCTAACAGTTATGCCAACACAGTGTTGGCATACTGAGAAGAACATTTAGTCTTGGCACAGGTTCATCCATATTACCAATATATTGTACATTACAGAAGTTTGTGGATGACATATTTATGCTATGGGGTGGTACAGAGGATAAATTAAAGCAATATATTGTGTATTTAGAAGGAACTACTACTTATCTAACATTTACTATAGAGGCATCATATGAACAAATTAATTTTTTGATATAAACTTATATAATAATAATGATAAATTGGCAGCAAAATTACACAAAAAGTCTTGCTGGAAAAAATAAACTTTTGCATAGAAGTAGTATGCGTCCAAATTATATCTATCAAAATGTCACGGAATGTCATTTGATAAGAATATCTAGATTGTGTACATCAGATGAGGTATTTTTATGAGCCTCTGAATTGTTGACACAACAATTTATGGGATGAGGTTATAGCAAAATGGAAGTCAACAGGTTGATAAAAAGCAAATATGAAATAAGAGCTGTGAAGGGTGTACCTTATTTTTCAGACAATTATAGAAAAGGGAAACAGGAAGTAAACATAATAAGAATAGATATTCTAATAATAAATATACAAAAGTAACACGTATGCTTTTGATATAGATGATGTATGTAAAGTTATTAAGAACAATTGGAGGTTATTGACTATAGACGAACATATTAGAGATATAGTAGGTGAAAAAACAGCTTTTCTTTTTAAAAACAGTAGGAATTTGAAACAAAGGTTATGTAATGAAAGAATCTTGGAGCCATATAAAGGGAAATATGTTGGTAATATTTCTTGTGGCCACTGCAAGGCATATGGTCTCATTAAGAAAGAAAATGTTTTTAATAGTATACATGTATATTCTTATGCTGATTGTAACACTAAAGATTTGATTTACATTGCAACCTGTAAACAATGTGTATGTTTTTATGTAGGCAAAACAAATAGATGTTTTAAGAAAAAATTTTACAACATGTTAGGCATAAACGTAAACGAAATTTGAATAATGCCCTAGCTAAATATGTATATGAAAATTCTACTAATGGCTTTGAATTTATGGTGCTACAAAGAGTTATTTTAAATGGGAGGAGAGGTGATCTGACTAACAAGACAGAGACAATTGAAATCAAATGGATTGTTGATTTGCCAACAGACAACCCCCCAGGTTTAAATGGTAATGTTCCACTTAAAACTGTTTTAAAAGGGCGGAGATTGAAAGAATAACAATGATGGGTAATGTATAGTTTAAATAGTGTCTCTTTACTTTGTTTTAGTAGATCTGATGAAGGTGTGTACCAAAAGCACTTATCTTTGTATGTATATTCATTAAAAGACTTTTATCCTTCTGCATGGTGACCACACTGTTTCTTCTGGTTGTTTGAGTTATCCATTTAGCCTCTGAAACCTCGGTTCTATTCTCTATATCCCCCTTCTAAGACCAACAGTGACTTTCTTAATAACTAAAAACTTGTAAGCCCACAGTTGTGTATGTGTTTTGCTAATGCATTGGTAAGACACACTTTCTTTATATCATATATATGTTCCCTTATTCTATCTCTGAACTGTCTGTCTTGCCTACATAAAGCATTCTGCAAGAACAGACAGCTAAACAGACTACATTAGGGGCATCGCAGGTAGCTTTCACACTAAATGTAAAAACTTTGTTTGAATCAGCATGTAGAAATTCACCAGAGGAATCAATGTACCTGCAAAAAGTACATTTATTGCAGGGAGATGTAAGCAATGGGAGCCCTCTCTGTTGATCTAAAATATCATTCTTGGGATAACAGAGCATTCATTTCAAAATTTTCTTGTTCTTGAATGAAAAATTAGGCTTGTCCCCCACAATTTTTCTAATGGCCAGATCACTGCTTAATATGGGTCAGTTTTTCTTCACAATGTCTGTTATAACATTAATATTGTTCCCAAAAATCATGAGTATACATACTGTATCAGAAATAGGCTTAACTGAGTTATCTAAACATATCTCTACTTCTGAGAAATATGGTCTGGCTATAGTGGACCTATGAACGTTCATATCAGATAATGGCCCTTCTATATCACATTTCTTGCAACTCCTTTTTCTTAACCTGCTTTTTAAATCAGCCCCTTTTTCTTAACCTGCTTCTTAAATCATTTAAAGCATCATCAAATTTCTCATCATCAGAGTTTAACCCAATGTTTCCTGGAATTCATTAATTCCAATGCCCTGGACCAGCTCATTCTTACCCCTACTAGAGGTAGCAGCATCCTTGACCTGGTTATTACTAACATGGGTGATTGTTGCTCTATACCAGTAGTCAACTCCTCCCTGGTTAGATCAAACCACAAATTAATCACCTTGGAAATCCACATCTCTCCCACCCCCCACAAAGGTAATCACCATGAAAAACGTTTCTAAAGCTAACTTTGGGCTCCTAAAAACAGGGGTGGCTGCCTTTACGGTACCCATGGAATTGGAGAACAGCTGCATGACCACTAAATCATACACTAATGCCCTGTACGAACACGTACACAAATGCATGGATCTCGCCATACCTAATGGAACCAAGAAGCTCTCCAACAAAAAAAGGAAGCCAATCTGGTGGTACCCTGCCATAAACAAACTCTACAACAGAAGGAGGAAACTGATGAGAAATAAGGTGATGTCCCAAGACTGGAAAAGTTCCTTATCAGCCTCAAAGCTGAGATTCCTCATCAAATCCTCTAAAGCTAGCTAGGAAAACAGAATTGCAGCAGATACTAAAGACAACCACAAGGCCTTCTACAGTTATGTAAAGAATCTCCACGGCAATACCCAGATTTGCTCGGAGCTGTTGCATAATGGCACCTCCTATACCGAGCCAATAGATATTGCCAATATACTGCCCGACAGATTCCGTGCCAACTTTACCCCTCTCTCCCCCACCACAGGACCAATCACAATATAAGTAGATTGCCAGGAACCAAGTATTACTGCTGCACAGGTTAAAACAGCACTGTTCAAGGCCAAGAATACAGCTTCTATTGGACCTGACAATATCCCTGGCTGTGTTCTACATGAACTACAGAGTGAACTGGCACCTCACCTGTGTGCCATGTTCAGTCACAGCCTCTCCTCAGGCTTTGTCCCTACCGAATGGCGCACTTTTACAGTCATCCCTCTGCACAAAGGAGGAGCGACTACAGACCCTGGGTACTATCGCCCCATTAGTCTGACAAGTCTGATATGCAAAGCTATGGAATGCATCATCATGAACCCAATAAACAAAGCTATATGGAACCTCCAAACTCTGTCCCTTTGTCCTTACTGAATGGTGCACTGCTACAGTCATACCTCTGCACAAAAGAGGAGTGACTACAGACCCTGGGTACTATCGCCCCATTAGCCTGACAAGTCTGATATGCAAAGCTATGGAACGCATCATCATGGACCGAATAAACAAAGCTATATGGACCCTTCAAACTCTGGATCTCACACAGTTTGATTTTGTGAAGTGTAGATCATACCTGCTCAACCTGGTCAACTTCTCTGAGTCAGTCACCAGAGCTGTGGATGAGGGCAAGGTGGTTCATACAGCCTACCTTGATCTGGCCAAGGCCTTTGATACTATTCCCCACTCAGGAATCATAGAAAAACTCACTAATCTAGGCATCAACTCCTATATCATGAGGTGGGTTGCAAGCTGGCTCACAGATAGAACCCACAGTGTGAAAGTAGCTGACTCCAAGTCAGACTGTCGACCAGTCATGAGTGGAGTCCCATAAGGTTTGGTCCTGGGTCCTCTCCTGTTTGGTATCTACTTCAATGAAGTCCAGGCCAACACAAAGGGACTCTGGTTGACAAAGTTCACAGACGATTGCAAGTTGGGAGCCATAATTAACTCCTTAAGTGATGTTGACATCCTACAGAAAGGCCTCACTGAGACCAGTGACTGGTGTCAGAACCATGGCCTTAAGCTCAATGCCAAAACATGTGTCATCATCCCCTTTGGGAAAAACCCAGTTCCCATGAATTACCACATCAATGGTAGTCCACTGAACACAGAAGGCGTCATAAGAGATTTGGGAACACAGGTTGACAGCAACCTCTCTTTTGACCACAACATTGCCACTGTGGTCAGAAAGTCCTTCTATGTGGCACATCTCATTACTAAGGGTTTTGCATCCAGGAAGAAAGAGGCCATTGTCTCCCTCTCCTCTTCCCTCATTAGGCCAGTCGTTGAGTACAATGCCCCATTTGGCATGTAGTTTACTAAACACCTACAACAACTGGAGAGGCTGCAAAAATACCTCACAAAGAGGATCTTAGGCCTTAAACACTTGTCTTATATGGACAGACTCAAAAAACTCCAACTATTCTGTGTCTCATACCGCCTACTTAGAGGCGAACTCTGCTTGACTTACAAAGCCATGTCTGACCCAGCTCTGTTAGAAATGCTACATCTAAAGAAATCCCAATCCCTCTGCATTACATGCTCCAGAGACCCCAACCGCATTACCACAATCAACAGAACAAGCTGGAGGGACAGGTTCATAACCCAGAGACTGTCCATGCTGTGGAATAGACTTCCCATGAATGTCAAGCAGAGTGCCTCACTGTCTCTCTTCAAGAGAAATCTTGGTGAGTGGATGGAAATAGAAAATTCACCCCAGGGATCACTCCAGTGGCTCTACTTGAAAGAGGCACTGGGAACTAAGGTCGGGTGGCACAATGCCAGGGTAATCCTATGGGCTAGGCTTGTAAAGACTCCAGGGCCATTAGCCTAGTACACACCTATGAACCTATCAACCTATGAATCTCAACATTCTGAATATTTGTCCTTTCCCTATGTTCTTTAAAATGTGATTGGGATACATGGTAGTTCTATATAATAAATTGTCCCTATAGAATTATTTCCTGTAAATTGTAGTGCAGATGGAATTGTCAGGTTTCTTATATATTTTAACATCAAGAAAATTAATTTCATTCCATGAAAAGTTCATGTCAAACTTTAAAAAAGTTGTACTATCATTCAAATAATTGAAAAAAACAGATAAATCATATTCAGACCCATCCCATAAGGGGAACAGGTCAAAACCCCTATAAAAAAACAGCATGTTCAAATCTATGGGTCCCTAAGAAAGTATCATTCACCCATTTGGCCATCACAAGGTTTGCGTAACTGTTTGCAGTGGACGTATCCATTGCTATACCCTCTTTCTGCAGATATGAACTCTGGTCAAATAAAAATACATTCCCCAGGATTTATTAAACTCCATGCAGGAATAGTGCTATTCCTGCAAGGAGTGGTTCATGTCCATGTAGAACAGCAGCGCGCCTTGCATATGCATGAAAGCACGCTGCTGTTTAACCTACACGGACTGTGAACTAGTGCAGGGGGTGTGTCCTTGTAGTGCATGGACACTAAACATGCCCCCTACACTCAAAAAGTGCTGTATGGCATTTTCTAAGCTGAACTGGCATAATATTAGAGCTTTTCTCTAACATTATGCCAGTATTTCAGTGTCCCTATGTTCTTTAAAATGTGATTGGGATACATGGTAGTTCTATATAATAAATTGTCCCTATAGAATTCTTTCCTATAAATTGTATTGCAGATGGAATTGTCAGGTTTCTTATATATTTTAACATCAAGAAAATTAATTTCATTCCATGAAAAGTTCATGTCAAACTTTAAAAAAGTTGTACTATCATTCAAATAATTGAAAAAAACAGATACATCATATTCAGACTCATCCCATAAGGGGAACAGGTCAATATAAGAAACCTGACAATTCCATCTGGACAAAGCCAAAAATAATGGGGAAACAAAGGCCACAAATAGGGGCAAATGTTAAATATTGCTCTGATAAACCACTAGAAAGTGGCTAGAATAAAAGGAGTTGTGTTAACATACATTTTCGAAGGATATGAAGTATTAAACTCAAATATTGCTTATCATATCTCTCAACCTCTTAGAGCAAAAAATCTGTACAAAGCCTAAAATGATGGGGGGACAAATACGGACAGATTTTAAATATTGCTCTCACACACTTAGAAAGTTGATAGATAACAGGATATGCATTAGCAGGAGTCCCTGAAGGCTAGAAGCCTGAAAGCCAAATCAATGTCAGTATTTCACGATTGCAGTCCAAAGTAGTTGCCATAACACCACAATATACACCCATATAACCTAATAATATCATAATAATATATAAACTTTTTTTCCAGTAGCCTAAGGAATGTTTAAGTGTAGCTAAGTGGACGTGCACATTATGGCTGTCTGCTGAGCATAGCTTAATCATCCCATGGGAGCTAAATGCAAATAGACAGATGACACACCTAAGCTGAAGTAGTGCAGTGGGTAGAGTCATGGCTTAATATGCAAGTGTTTGTGGTTTGAGTCCCAAGACAGGCAATTTATTTTCCAATATGAAAGTAGTGTTAAAATTATTTTAGTAAACTTGAATTACATAGCAATCTTTTTTGTCAACCAGGGTAGTGTAGCAGTACCAAAAGTGAGATGTCAGTGTAGAAAAGATGTGAAACCCCCATATAAACACAAGTGACCCATACAGTATAGTCACACAATAATATAAGTTAATGAAAACACATATGGGGATTCATGGAAGTTAAACGTAAAATTATAATTTTATAATAAAAATATGTAAGTACAATATGCTTAAACGTGCCTTCAGCACTCTCTATCCATCAGACCTTGTTCTGCCCAGCAAATAAATAGTCAACCCTGCCAAGTCTCAAACCTGGGATACTGCCTTCTACAATCACAGCAAAACACCACTACACCGTGAAAAGCTCAAATGCTTTAAAAAATATATCATGCATTCTGATCATTTAACATTAATGAAAAAAAAAACAATAGCCCCAAGTGTCATACCCATGATCCTGAACAATATAGGCAGAGGAATGTACCACTACACCATATGAGCACCAAGAAGCAATGTTGTTTTTTTAAACATATCATGCAATAGAGCCATACAACATTAGGGAGAAAGCTTTGTGGAACCAGTCATGTGTTGTATATAGACATACAGACACACACACACACACACACACACACACACACACACATATATATATATATATATATATATATATATATACACACACACATATATATATATATATATATATATATATATATATATATATATATATATGTATGTATGTGTATATATATATATATATATATATATATATATATATATATATATATATATATATATATATATATATGGGTCTACTTCATATGACCTAAATTTCATTTGACTGAAATTAATTTGACTGAGACCAAAACACTGAAAGTTCAAAAGACTGAAAACTCATTTGACTGAAAGTCATGACACTGACACATTAAAGTAAAAGGTATATGCCCTTTACCCCACTGTAGTCCGATCCTGGAGTTAGTATATATAATTGGAGGGGTGTGGGGGTGAAGCCCCCCACATACTTTATACATTTTAAACTATACACATGGATATTTATAAGTGCAGTCAATAACTTTGCAGAAAACAATATTTACCTAAACTATGTGGGGGGCTTCGCCATATAACTATATATACTAACTCCAGGATCGTACTACAGTGGGGAAAAGGGCATATACCTTTTACTTTAATGTGTTAGTGTTATGAGTTTCACTCAAATGAATTTCAGTCAAATTAAATTTACGTCATATATATATATATCTAATGAAACATATATATGAAAAAGTAAAGTCATAATATAGATATACATATATAAAAATATAAAGAAAGGAAATATATATATTTATATATATATATATATATATATATATATATATATATATATATATATATATATGTATGTATGTATATAACATGCAGTGCAGTTATACTTCAGGACCATCCCCTCTCAATCTGTTAGTGCAAGAAACCTGTACAAAGGCTGTAAAGGGGGGGGTGGACCACATATAGGGACATATTTCAAATATTGCTGTTACAAATGAAGGCATTTGTTACAGTATCAGGGTGCATTGCAGCAGACAATTATGAAGGATACGAGGATGGAAACTAAAATGTCATGTCATTATTTACTGAGATAAATCCTTGGATCATCACCGTGATTTACCAGACAAATACAAATAAATTGTGGAACTGAGCAAAAGTATGGGCCAAACATCCGGACATTCTGTGAAAATCCTGGCAGTGGAGAGGTATGCTCAGAACTCTTTAGTGCAATGCACCAAGCCTGACAAAGTGGGGGTACAATAGGGACATGTCCAAAATATATCAGTAGATAAGCTGAGAAAGTTGATGTAGTAACACTGTGTGTCCTAACATATATCGACTGAAATATTATAACTCCAGGACTCAATTGCTTCTCATTAGTTAGTGACCTCAATCCCCATGTCATTCCACTGATGTGTCAGGAATACACAACAGTTATGAGGACCAGACCAAAGATACTGGCCAGACACCTGGACATCCTACAAATATCTGGACATACAACAATGGGGAAACTACACTGAGCTACTGAGAAATGTCCAAACTACAATCAGACATAACACTAGCCACATCCAGCTCTGGGGCTGTACACATGCATTAGCAAATATAACAGGCACTACTAGAAAACAGACACTGGTGTAAAAGTGCTTATCCCCAAAAAATTGCACCACAGTCACAGTAACATACCAGTAAGTAAACTGAACACTATGGTATAATGACTGTGTGAGCAACAAAATCCCGTTTGCCACTCACACATTACCCCTACATATACTGCCCCAAGTCACAGTGTAGTGGGAATCATGAGGTGCTATGGGACATGTCACAGTCTGCATGTATGAACATATACAGGCGAAAGGGAACCAGAAACTGGAGCAGCATGCACAGTCAGATAGAAAGGGCCCATGACACTCACATGTACCCCCCTCCATACACAGCCCAAATAACATGCACACTGTTACACAATCCTGACAGTCTTTTAGCAATGGCCAGACATACACAGACCTCTCAATTGTACAGTTTCCCACAGAATGTATAGGCATAGGACTCATATCAAAGGCCACTTCCTTGTTACATGTCTGGGGGTCTATGACATCACTGGGATGGTAGCAGGAATGAACGCAATAAATAATGATACTACATACCTCCAAACCTCTTAGTGCATGACATCTGGACAAAGCCTGACATAATTGGGGGACAGAGGCCCAAACACAGGGGTATATTGGATAAATTCCTGTGATAAATGTAAACAGTTGCTGGTGTTACCGACTTTGTTGTAACATATCTTTTTTGAGGGATATGAAGTCAGTAACACCAATGGATGTTAGCATTTACTGACTGCATTCCCCATAGTATCCTACCGATTAGCCAAGGACAACAACTGTCTGGAGAACAGACCAAACATATGAGCCACGCATCTGGACAGGGTCTAGGCCTCTGGATAATATAAAGGTATGTTAGCAGTGATGTAACAGAATGGAAATCCCCTGACAGCTGCCAAACATGTCACCCAGCACCTTATGAAGTGCATTTAGACCAACTGACACTCCCCCACATCACCTCTGGGAAATTACCTGTGTATATTCAAATACAGCATGCACTACAGGGGATGGAACTGTAGTGAAAAGCAGAGAGTGGTGCAAAAATGTCCACCCAAAAACATTTGCAACACAGTCACAGCAACATAAAAGTACCCAAAATGAACTCTATTGTCGAACAACTGTATGAACAAGCATATCCTGATTGCCAGTCACATACTACACCAACATATACGGGCCTAATTCTCAGTGTACTGGGAATCCTGAGGTGTTACAGGACATTTCATAGTCAGCCCCTCAAGCATACAGACATGATAGACTGCCAGCAACTGTAGCAGCATGCAGAGTCAGATAGGTAAAGGATGTATGGCACTCACATCTTCTACTCTCCCTACCCAGCCCAACAAACATCTACACACAACACTACTACATAGTTTTGGCAGTCTGTTCACAATGGCCAGACAGACATAACTGTCATGTGTACAGATGTCCGCAGATTTACCAGGGTGTAGAACCATAATCCTGGCCACCACTGCATACCATGGCCAGGAGTCTGCCAGGTCATTGGCATGATAACTGGAGTGCAGTTGGTAATTAATGATATACCATACCTCTGCACCTTGTGGTACAGGACATCTGAACAATGCATGACATACTTGTGGGACAGGGGGCTGGAAAGAGGGACATATCACACATAATGGTGTTACAAACTGAAACAGTAGCTGGTGTTATATGTGTTGTTGTAACATAACATCCCTGAAGGATATGATGTCTGGAACACCAACAAATGTCAACAGTTACTGACTACAATCCTCACATTATCCTACCAACCCCACAAAACAGACATTGTTTGAGGAACAGACAAGCATAACAGGCAAACATCTGGCCAGTCTGTGGACAACATGCCGGTTGAGAGGTATGTCAGAGGCATATCACTGTCAGATGTCAAGTCACCCAGTAAATGCATGTCCAGACTAACCCTGTCAATCTAGCAACCCTCCATGTGTATAACAGCACTAATGACATACAATCTGTACCCAATTCTGGAGCTTTGTCCCCAATTTTGTTGGCCTGTCTCCACATGTCCCATCCTGTGAGGTATTTCCACCTACTGTCTGTGAAGCTGCAGCCCCCACACTTCCATAATGTCCCCTGCACAGCCAAGGAAAATGGGCAAGGCCCACATGAAGGGCATCCCATATGTTGGAACTAGCAGCAGTATCCAGGCCCACACTGCAACACTATGTGGGCACTTACATAGCTTTATGGCATCAGCAATACCCAGCAGGACAACATCAACCCCCTCAAGGTAGGATGAGCGCTTGTGGTGGACAGCAGCAATACACAACTACCATCATAGGTGGAAATAATTGCAGGATGGGCCAAGAAGGAATAGGTGCCTCATTGGAAGCCATGTCACCTTGCTCTGCACAAACAAATATGGTCAGAGGTGATGTAACCTAAGGCTGTCTTTGAGTGGAAACTGGAGACATCCACCAAGGCCAATCACTAGGCCTTTCAGAAGTGTGTCTACAATTCCAGAGACAACACAAATATTTGCTCTGTAGTGGTAGTTAGTAACAACACATAGGTTCATAGATTAGTACTAGGCTAACTGCCCATGTGAGCCATTTTAATCCTAGCCAATTACCCCATGTGAGAATCAAACCCTGCACCTTGTATTTGTAAGGTAAACATCTTAACCATTATGCCAACCTCCTACCATATGCCATGGATATACACATATGCCATGGATATAGAAAACTAGCTGCAGACAGGTGAAGTGTAAACATCACCCCCCTGTCCCCCCATAGGTGCACATGTGCATGTACAGCACCTGCCCCCTGCTCTCATGATCAGGAAGCAGGTCTGTAATGCCCTCTCAAAGGCAACACATAAAGGTCTCCATAGGCCTGATACCGTTCCTGGCCGCATCCAACATGAACACAGGCATGGGCTCTCAGACCCATTCTACAGTGTAGTCAACCACAGCCTGAGTACTGGTGACATCCCATCTGCACAGAGGCCAGACAGAATGTTGATAGACAACAGGTTATGCATTAGCATTAATGTTCAGAAGGATACAAGTCTGACACTGAAATGTATGCCATAATGTCATGACAGCAATCCTCAATGACATGGCTGAAAACCACAATACTCTCCATTTAATATAGTAAAATAATATTAATATCCAAGAGGCGATAAATAAAAAATAATGCTCAAATCCCCAAACCAAGATAGTGTAGTGGTCATAATCCTAGCTTTGCATGCAGGGGTACTTGGTTCAAGTAATACAACAGACAATCCAAATTTACACGGGAAAACAGTGTTAAAAGTGCTATGTTAACATTAAAATATGTGGTAAGTCATTTTTGCCACCCAGGGTAGTGTAACTGGTGTAAAATGGATGTGTGAGTGCATATAACATGTGAAAACACCCATGTAAACACATGTCCCATACAGTATAGTTATACCCCTTGCTATTGCAATGAAAGCACATACAGCCATGTCATGTAAGGGAAATCATATACACATACTAAATAAAGTCATTAGTGCGGTATATTATGAGAATGAACTTTGGGCAATGGTTAGCAATGCTCAGCAATGCTTAGCCAATTTAACAACACACTTCTGTTGTCCTCACCCCTCTCTCTGGAGTTTGAGTGTCCAAATTCACCTCCAAAGTCTGCACAAATGCACAGCTCTTGCTGTATAAGAAATGGACAGCTATGTACCTTCTGTACACCTGTCCTGCACATCCATAGTTAGGTTCCATAATGTTCTTCCCTCTGCGTGCCCCTTCTCCACTACTTTCCTATCACCCCTTTCTCTTTCCTTTTAAAGAATTAGTGCAGGTGTAAATGTGAGTAAGTGGTTGTAAGAGCAACAACATTATCTACCCTGCCATGTCTTGAACCCAGTGTCCTGTACACCATTGTCAGAGCAATGTACCACGACACCATTTGTACTACAGGGATTGCTGATGCTTTTTCCAACATATGCTTATTTAACAGTAGGGAAAATATTCCGTAGAATCAGTCAGGCCTTGTATTTATACATATACACATGTATATATGTATGGAGATGCATATATATGGACAAATATATACATCATATAAATAGTGATATACATATAAAACATACATATATATATATATATATATATATATATATAATATAGATATATATATAGATATAAAAAGAAACTATATATATATATATATATATATATATATATATATATATATATATGAGTGTGTGTGTGTGTGTGTGTGTGTGTGTGTGTGTGTGTGTGTGTGTAGATAGATATATATATATATATATATATATATATATATATATATATATATATATATATATATATATATATACTCATAACATGTAGTGGAGTCATACCTCAGAACCATACCTACCAAACCCTTACTGCAAGAAATCTGGCCCAAGGCTGTCCAAATGGGGGTGCAATGGGACAAAACTAGGGACATATTTCAAATATCACTCCTATAAATGTAGAATGCTGCCAGAGTGACAGGGTTTGTTTCAGCATACATGTTCTGAAGGATGTGAGTTCTGAAACTGAAATGTATGTCATCAATTACTGTCAGAAATCCTCAGATCCTCACAGTGATTTACCAGGGATATGAAAATGATGCATTTGTGGAACAGACCTGAAGTATGAGCAATAAACCTGGACATACTGCAACAATCCAGACAGTCCTGAGGTAGGCTTAGAACCCCGTAGTGCAATGAAACTGGGCCAGGCCTGACAAAGTGAGGGGAGAAAGCCATGGAAATAGGGACATATCTGAAATACTGGAGTAGATAAGCTGACACAGTTGCTGTAGTAACACCCTCATGTCTGTCGTAACATATATTGACTGAAATAGCACAAGTCCAACACTAAATTACTTCCCACTAGCTAGTGACTGAAATCCTCAGATCAGCCCACTGATGTGTCAGAAATACACAACACTTACGGGGGCCGGGCAACACTACATCCTACAAATATCTGGACATAACATCATATTAGGGAAATGACACTCAGCTGTTAAGCATGTCACCAAGCACTGTCCAAATTACAGTCAGACTGACACAACACTAACCCAAATCTGCTAGGGGGAATTACACATGTATTGGCAAATATATCAGGCACTACAGGGATGTCACAGCACTGAAAAACAGACACCAGTGTGAAAGTGCATACTTACAACCGATTCAACCACAGTCACAGTGACACACCAGTAAGGCAAAGAAACAGTACAGTATAAGGACTGTGTTAACAAAAATATCTCAACATGTTTGTCACTCACACACTACTCCCACATATACTGGCCCAATTCAAAGTGTACTAGGATGCCTGACTGTGGTATGGGACATGTCTCAGTCTGCCTCTACATACATATACAGCCGATAGACCACCAGAAACAGGAGCAGCATGCACAGGCATATAGAAAAGGAGCCATAACACATACATCTACACCCCTCCCTGCACAAACCAAATAACATTGACACAATACAATGCTACACAATCCTGAAAGTCTGTCAACAATTACTGGAAATACGCAGACCTCTCAACTGTACAGAGTCCCACAGAATGTCCAGGCTTTCCCCTCATATATAAGGCCTCTCCAACATAACATGTCTGGCACTCTGATACATCACTGGGATAATGTCAGGAATGTAGGCACTAAATAATCATATACTATACCTATCAACGTCTTACTGCATGACATCTGGACAAAGCCTGACATAATTGTGGGACAGAGGCCCAAAAACAGGGGCTTATTTGAAATATTGATGTTATAAACTGAGAATGTTGCTGTTGTAACAGGGTTAGTTGTAACATATCCTTTCTGATGGATATGAGGTCAGAAACACAAATGAATGTTAGCAGTTACTTGACTGCAATCTCCAGAGTATGCTACTGAATTTCCAAAGACAAAAAAAATGTCTGAGGAACACACCAAATATAGGAGTCCAAATTCTGGCCATTTTGCATATAGCCCTACAGGTGAGAGTTATGTCAAACACATAACACTGTCAGAGTTAAAATCATCAAGGAACTCCATGTCCATGCAAACCCTGTTAGACTAGCATGAATCCAAATGTATAACAGCAATACTTACATTCTGCCCCTTTGCCTGGAACATTCTCCCCCATTCTGTTGGCCTGTATACACAGTTTTGGTTGTAAGAGGTATTTACAAATACCCTGTCTGATGCTGTTGTTCACATGGTTTACCTTTACAAAGCCGAATCACAGTGGTGCGATTGCTCATATGAGCGAATCGTAAGCACGAAAATGAAAACAGCGACAGTTTTAAATGTTCAAAAATCAGCAAATCGAAAAGCAGATTCGCTGATTTTTGAACATTAATGTCGAAAAAAAATCTAATGAAGTGTAAAGCAGGGGGGCAAACACCCCTGCAGCCCCCATGTGGGGGACTGCACCCCCCACACACCCCCTACTTTAATATTCTAACTCCGAGATTGCACTACAATGGGGAAAGGAACCATTTCCCAATCCCCACTATAGTGCAGTCCATGCATGTAACTGTGCATTTGCTCATTGCACATTTGAACCTTTTTCCGTTCGACATCTGCAAACTTTGCAAACTGCCTTTCAGACAATTGCTGTTCACCCATGTGCAATATGCATGCATGAAGGTAAACCTGTTCACACACCTCCATGAAGTTCTCCTCACTGGCAAGGAAAAGGGCCAACACTCACATGACGTACTCAATGATAGGAGTGTGTTGCCATGCCATTGGCTATATGAATAGCAACACAGCTGTCCTACATGCAATTATCAAGTGGGGGACACCAGTTGATGCACAGGCCATCAGCTGCTCACGAGCATTACCTACAAAAGGCAAGCTGCTGCCTATGCAAAACAGGTGCATACCCTACATCCTTCAGACAGAGAGAGAGAGAGAGAAAAATAGTGAAAAGAAACATAAAAACCAAGCAGGACATAACCACCTACACCTGAATAAATCAAACAGGTATGTCAAACAAGTAAGTATGTCATGGACTGCAGTAGGGGGATGTAAGAATAGGAAATAGGAACTGTAACATATATCTCAACAAGACTTCCTGTACTGATATATTGCTGATCAGAACCTATGGCCATAGCATCTGGGTCTGTCTGCAGTAACATAGATTATAGGTCAGGCACCCAAGTCATCCCAGGAAAGGATGGCTCACATATGACTACTACTGCAGTGTGTGATGAACAATACTGACTGTGACAATGCTAGGCCAGCTACTGGGATGTCATACATATCCATATCTTACTTGTGAATACAACTATTATATATTTGGTTGTCTCAGAAATGTGAGAGACTTACACATGGTATTTGCATAGTAAAGTACTGTTGCACATGTGTGTGTTGAACTGCATGTGCTATACTGAGCTCATGCCATTAAACTGTCCAGTGTTATGCACACTGACCATATGTGTGCCTCATATTTCTAGTCATTTACTCATACAGTTGTATTATGTCTGACAAATCATTGGCAAATTTGTGAAGACTGACATTACAACATCTCCTTCTTTTTCTTCTGGCTGTTCTCATTAGGGGTTTGCACAGTGGATCATCTGTTGCCATTTCTGCCTGTCCTCTGCATCCTGTTCTGTCACACCAACCACCTGCATGTCCTCTCTCACCACATCATGGAACTTTATCTGAAGCCTTCCACTTTTCCTCTTAACTGGCAGCTTCATCCTTCCCATCCTTTTCCCAATATAATCAGCATCCCTCTGCAGCACATGTCTAAACTGCTGTAGTCTCGTCTCTCTAGCTTTGTCTCAAAGCTGTTTAACATGGGCTGACCCTGCCATATACACATTGCTAATCCTGTCCATCCTCATCACAACCAGTGCAAATCCTAACATCTGTAACTCTGCCACATCCAACTGTGACTCCTGCCTTTTTGTCAAGGATACTGTCCCCAACCCATATAACATAGCTGGTCTCACTACCATGTTGTAGTCCTTACCTTTCACTGTTACTGGTACTCATCTGTCAGAAATCAGTACTGACACTTTTCTCCACCCTCTCCATCTTGCCTGTACTCTCTTCTTCACCTGTCCTCCACAGTTGTCATTACTCTGAAATGTTGATCCCAATCATTTATACTCATCCCCCATTGCCAACTCTACTCCCTGTATCCTGAACATTCCACTACCCTCCCTCTTATTCACACACAGATATTCTGTCTTAGTCCTGCTGACCTTCATTCCTCTCCTCTCTAGAGCATATCTACACCTCTACAGGGTATCCTAAATCTGTACCCTATTCTCAGTACAGATCACAATGTCATCTGCAAACATCATACTCAATCCTGTATGATCTTGTTTGTCAACCTGTTCATCACCATTGCAAATAAGAAAGGGCTCACAGCTGATCCCTGATGTCATCACACTTCCACCTTAAATCCATCTGTCATGTCTGCCACAGACCTCACCACTGTTGCACCACTCTTGTACATATCCTGTATCACTCTTACATATATCTCTGTCACTCATGAATTCCTCATACAATACCACAACTCTCCTCTAGGCACCCTGTCATATGCTTTATTTACATCCAGAAAGACACAAATCAACTCCTGAACTTCTATGTACTACTCCATCAACACTCTCAGAGCAAACATTGTATCTGTAGTGCCCTTACCTGGCATGACAACATACTGCTGACCATTACTCATCACTGCCCTTCTTAACCTAACTTCCACTACTCTTTCCCATAACTTCATGCTGTGACTAATTAATGTTATGCCTCTGTAGTTACTACAGCTCTGCACATCAACCTTATTCTTAAAATGGTACACAAACACCTTCTCTCAACTCAACATGCAACCTTTCACTTTCCAAGATATCATTAAACAATCTGGTGAAAAACACCACTGCCATTTCCCCTAAACACTTCCACGCTACCGCAGTTATGTCATGTGGACCAATAGGCTTTCCAGTATTCATCCGCTTCATAGCTATCCTTTCTTCCTCCTTGGTAAGCTGTTGTACTTCCTGATTCACCATAACCACATCATCCAACCCTCTCTCATTCTCTTCATTCATCAGCCTCTCAAAGTACTCTGTCCATCTGCTCAACATATTCTCCTCGCTTGTGAGTATGTTTTCCTCATTATCCTTTATCACCCTTATCTGCTGCACATCTTCCCTAGCTCAGTCCCTCTGTCAAGTCAACCAGTACAAGTCCTGTCATTCCTCCTTAGTGTCCAACCTGTCATTCAAGTCATCATATGCCTCATCCTTATCCTTTCCCACCTCTCTCTTTGCCATGCACCTAATCTCCTCATACTCCTACTTTCCTCATCTATCTGACAATCCCACTCTTTCATCCCCAACCTCTTTCTCTGTATACTGTCCTGTACTTCCTCAGTCCACCACCAGGTGTCCTTGTACTCCTTCCTCCATCCACATGTCACACCAAGCACCTTTCTAGCTATCTCCCTTACTAGTTCTGCTGTACTTACTAAGATATTTTATAAATCGTCACTGCCACACAGTGCCTGTCTTAACTCTTCCCTGAACTCCACCTCACAATCACCCTTTTCCAGTTCCCATCATCTGATCCTTGGTGCTGCCCTCACACTCCTCCTCTTCTTGATCATCAACATCATCTTACAGGCTAACAGTCTATGCTGCCTAACTACACTTTCCCCTGTCACCACTTTACAGTCTCCAATCTCCTTCAAACTGGCCTTCCTACATTGGCTATATTCCACCTGTGTGCATCTCCCTCTACTCTTGTATGTTACCCTTTGTGCCTCCCTCTTATTATAGTATGCATTCACCACAACCATGTCCATCCTTTTTGCAAAATCCACTACCATCTCACTGGCTGCATTCCTTTGAAAAAACACCATACATACCCATCCCTTCCTCATCCCCTCTGTTCCCTTCACCAACATGGCCATTGAAATCTGTTGTAATCAACATTCTCTCACCCTCGGTTACAGTCATCACCATGTCATCCAACTAACTTCACATTTCTCTGTCTCATCCACCGCACAAGCAACCTGCGTAGTATATGCACTAAAAACATTCATCATTACACCATCCATTTTCAGATTCATAAACATCATTCTATCAGACACTCATGTCATCCTCCAAAAGCACCCTTAGCATACTGTTCCATCAGGATAACCCCTACCCCCTTTCCCCTCCCATCCACACCATAATAGCACAATTGTGACCTGGCTCTGATACACCTATTTGTACTCCCCTTCTATCTGGTCTCTTGCACACACAATATATCCACCTTCCTATGACCATTATATCAGCTAGCTCTGTCCCTATACCAGTCATACTGCCAACATTAAAAGTTCTTACCCTCAGTACCACACTCCTAGCCTTTCTCCTCTCTTCCTCCCATATGAGTGTTGGACATCCTCCAGGGTATGTCAATGAATGCAAAGGCTACTGTGCTATTGAATGACTCAAGTGTGTTACAGCAATATTAAGACAGTGTCGCTAATTATGTCCCATTGCCCCCCATGTATGTGTGGCATCCTATAGATGTCCCACTCTAATGGGTTGAGTGGGATGACTGGGCAGCAAGAGTGTGAATACAGTATGCCATACTGACATAGAACAGAAATGTATATCAGGTATTACCTGTGACCATGTCAGTGTGAGTAGGTGTATCTGACAACCTCATAACAATAGACATGGTATGCAAAATGTAATTTAAATAAGCTGTACATGTTATACACGTGTAATCTTAGTTACTGTGCATCCAACAGAGTGACATTTCTACAGCTACTGGTTGTTGCAGTGCCCTGACACAGCCATGGGTACTACCTTAAGCATGATTATCTGTTTGAAATTTGAGAGGTGTCCAGCTGTGTTATGACTGTGTGTCCATGCCTACTACAAACAGCTATATGAATATCAACATAGCTGTATGGACTCAGCAATACCTTACTTGTAAAACCTGCGTCCACCAAAGTAGAGTAATCCCCTTTGCTGGACAGCAGCAATACACAAACCACAGACTTGGTCCCTATATTGGCTGTACAGGGAAAAGTAGAAGCTGGCACCAACTTGACATCAAGTCAGCCTTTGTCTGATCAAGCATATAAGGTCACAGGTGGAGTACTGTAAGGCTAACTATGAGTACAAATTGGACACATCCACCAAGGCCAATCACAAGGCCATCTTCACATATGTCTGCAATCTCAGAGGCAACAAACCAACCCACCCTGTAATGGTGGTCAATCAGACCGAATACACACACAACATAGCTACAGCCAACCTGCTGCAGATAGGTTTAGGGCAAGCATCACCTCCTGGCTCAGTATCACTATAGGTGGATATGCACAGCACCCACACCCCTCCCCTCATCACCAGTGAGCAGGTACATATTGCCTACTGAAAGGCAACAAACTTAAATATCCATTGGACCTGATAACATCCCTGTCCACATCCTACATGAATTCAGGCATGTGCTCCCACCTCCATTATACACTGTAGTCACACCAAGCCTTGGCACCATCCATACCCCATCCACATTGAAGATGGCCAATGTCATCACTCTACACTGACATGAATGAGGAGTAGAGGACTATGAAATTAACTAGCCCTCATTGTGGGGAATATGACACATCAGGATCAGCAGTGCAATGCAAGCAGATACAGTGCTGATATATTACAGGCGTATGTTGTGGTTCTGAGTGATGGCTACTGGTATTCAATGTAGCTGTGCAGGTTCTGTACATACTGTTGCCAAATGTATGAGGTCCTGTGATGTGTTTCTCTTTTTATGTCTTCCAGGTGCAATGCCGCATCAGCAAAGGTCTACTTTCTCAGTGGCTGAGACAAATATAATCATAGAAGCCATACTACAGAACCATACCATAATGTTTGGCTGGAGCCAGCAACATCTATGGGAGAAGACCGGCCTGTGGGATGACCTAGTCCACAGGGTAAATGATGTCGGCCTACATGCATGTACATAGGATCAGGTCCAGCATCGTGCAACTGAATTCATATGCATGCCTAACAAAGGGTTGTTGCAGTGGCCAGGGACCACACAGCCACAAGTGGGGGCCCAGCCATGCAGCCCCCACTGACACCCACTGAGGAGCTCCTTGGCAACCTTGGTCCACCCATCCCAGTACAACATCAGGGTACAAACTCCCCAAATGCTGGAGGTGGGTGGCACCCAGACAATAGACGAGGAGTGTGCAGGTAAGGCCTCAGTGGAGATAACTAGACTAGTGTAGCAGACATACTTGTATTTGTAGAGTATCTATATGCATGTGTCAGGTCAGATTGCAGTTGTGGATGGGGTTTTCTAATGCACAGAAGTGCACATCTATGGTGAAGGACAGCATATTGTGTAGTATTGAGGGTTGTACTATAAATGTGCAGACATGCTGCATCCATCCTGTACCAATGTGAGTCTGCTGACAATACTTCTCTCCCACAACTACCTAGGTCCATCCGGTCAGCATGTGGGATGGCAGCTTGAAACTGGTGAGTAGGGAATTTTTCTGCTGTTGTTTGCCAATATCCCAGGCATGTAAAGGCCATACAATGTACCATGCACACAACTGGCACTCATAGCCATATTGTTTTATTTGCATGTTCCCTTGTGGTGCGGTTAACTGCATTGCATCACAGTGGTCACCACAGGGGCCTGTCTAAAGAGAATGTAACATCCTTGCAGCACACCTTACAACCTGTCAGTGCAAGACATCTGGACAGAGACCAACAAAATGGGGGGACAAACGGCCTAAGGTAGGGACATGTGTGCAACATTACTCTCATACAGTGGATATAAACAATGTACACACCCCTGTTAAGATGGCAGGTATTTGTGATATATTTACAAACTGAGACCACGATATGTCAGTCCACACATTTTCCAACCTGTAATGTGACCTATGACATGTACAATTTAGTTGTAAAACCAATCAATCTGTTGGCCACCAAATATGGAGTATGCAAACCTTACAATAGGCTGAATGCATATGTGTGCACATCCTTCAAATAATATTTTATTGCAGCAGCTTGTGATTTACTGACAGCATTCAGTCTGCTTGGGTACACACCTGCCATCAAGTAAAGGCACTTTGAGTAACACCAAATAGTCTGCTGTCCAAGTAGAATATTCATGATATTTGTTCAGTTGCCTGCAGCAGCAACAGCCATGGCTTGCAGACAGCTTACAAAGCAGTAAAGGGATCTCATATTTGAAAGGTATCCATCAAGAGTAGGGTACAACAACATTACCACAGCATTGCATACACAATGGAACACAGTGGAGACAGTTATCAAAAGGTGTATTGAATATGGGACAACAGTGCTGTTGAAAAGAACCTGACGTCCCTCCAAAAATGATGACAAGACATGTCAAAACATGGTCAGGGAGGCTGCCAGGAGACATACAGCCACACTGAGTGAGTTGCAGGAATCTCTTGCAAGTACTGGTGTTATGTATTACATGTGAGAACACTCTCCCGTATTCTGCATACGTCCGGTATATGGGGTATGGTCAGAAGATGGAAGTCTTTCCCCACACTAAAAAACATCCAGTGGTGGATACAATTTGCAATACAGCACATCAAGTCTCCCAAAGACATGTGTGAAAATGTGTTATGGTGTAATGAGGCTATGGATTGACCTCACAGCCACAATACCAAAAGGTAAGCAACAGCCCTCTTAATCTGAAAACCAACCATGGTGAATCACACTGGTGGCAGTGTCCTGCTGTGGGGATGCTGTTCCAAAGCCAGAACTGGGCCTGTAGTCCCAGTGGTGTTAATTCAGAACAGTTCCAAATAACACCCATGTCTGGCCAAAATCCATCAGGTGTCTGCAAGAATGCTGAGGATGGGGAGGGGTGCCAGTCTTCAATATGATGAAATCCCGAAGCATACACCCAAAGCTACCTAAGAAAGGCTCCACCTGAAGACACTAATGGTTATGGAGTGTCCCAGCCAGAGCCTAGACCTACACCAGATAGACATGTCCCAGTGTGACCTGGTGAGGGCTGTGCACATGAGCCACCCTTGCAGTCTGACAGAGTTGGGTGACCTTTGCATGGAAGGGTGGCCAAATAATGCCAAGTCAAGATGTGCCATGCTGATAGATGCCTTCAAAAAAAAGTGAATGCTGTAAATTACTTACAAGGTGTTTCAACAAAGTTTCATTTTAAGGGTGCACACATTTATACAAACATCATATTGTACACATTGCAGTCATTATATTTTACATTAGCACATCTGTTTGCTTATCAATTGGATTGCACAGGTCATATGTCACATGAAAGGTGGGTAACATATTTGAATGCTTTATTGTGGTATCATCTTATATATTATAAGAACATGGCATGTTAACAGGGTTGTGTACACTTATCATATCCACTGTAAGCTTAGAAGGTTGGTGGTGTAACAGGAATTGTGTGACCATACATTTACTGCTGGTTTGGAGGTCCGACACTCAAATGTATATCATTAATCAGTGATGTCACTCCTCAAATCATCCCAGTTATATATCATTGAAACACAGGGGTTGTGAGAAACAGAGCAAACATATGAGCCAGACATGTATACATCCTGTGAGGATCTGTACAGTTGTGAGGTATGTTCTATAGTACTTGCCACTGTACTATACAGGTGAGCAGCAATGATGTGTACATGGGTGCAGTCTGTGCTGGGGAAGGGCCATCACCTTCTAACACTAATCACATATCCCAGAGCTCTATATTGTTAGTTACATGTAGTAAAACTGGCTGCAATGCATAATGTTGAGGGCCGTGTGTTATGCATGTCACTATTTGGGTACTGGGTGGTCTGTGTAACAGATTTCTGCCACCTCACCTGTAAGTGTGTGTGTGTGTGTGTGTGTGTGTGTGTGTGTGTGTGTGTGTGTGTGTGTGTGTGTGTGTGTGTGTGTGTGTTTGTGCACGTGTGTACCAGCCAACCTCAGGGTGCAGGTATTAATGTACATCTGTTGTCTTCCCCTCAAAGGTGGCAATGGGATTTGGGTTCCCTCCTGCTTGGAAATTAATGTCATTATCTCTGCAGACTCTGACAATGATGAAAGGAATAGTGAGGTACAGCTGGGGTTGTCAGGGGCTGAGTCTGTGCCATTGGTTGGCATCCCACTCTTGTTCACCCCATCCCCGCACATAGTGACAATGGCCACGTGTACCCCATCACCAGTGGCCACAGATGATGGACAGTTGGCAGGTGGTGGCATTGAACAGGCTAGTGTGATGACTATGATAGGTGTGAGTGTAAACACTGGCCATAGCCAGAGTGCAGGTGAGGTCTCACACAGGCAGATGGACAGGGCTTCTCACAGAAGGACCACTGCTGATCAATCTGTTGTCACAAGTGCCACAGCAGGAGTCACCAGATGCATGTTTTGGGTTGTCATGGATGCACAGGCATGTAGTGAACAGCACAACAGACAGATACTCAGGGTGGTGGATGCAACTCTTCCTGATTTACGTGGCAACATGCATGACCTTGTTGAGGCCACACGTCAAAATACTGAGGTCATGACTAGATGGTGGGGTGAGACCTTGGCAATCCTCAATCGTGACATGTCTGTGCTACAGCATATAGTGGGAGATAGGCATTGGCCACGTGGAAGTAGGTCAGCACCAACAACAGCTGAGAGTCTACGGGGATGTGCATCTTCACACTCCCATTGTCGCAGTGACACCAGCAGTACCAAAAAGGGATTGCTGTCCACATCACATTGGAGCAAGCCATGGGCATGTGGTCCTGTCCAGTCCCATCAGGGACACACATCCAGCAGACAGCAGTCGCCATCAGGAAGTAGTACTGCATCTGGTCTTGGGCCTGGTGGTGCCACTGATGCCCTTGGCAGGACCAGTTCCCATGTCCATGGCTGGTGATGGTGAACTGGACACCCTGCCATGTACAGTCCACAGCTGTCCAACGTACCCCTATATGGTGTGACTGTGTGCATACATTCACACACATCTGTATCACAGGCAGGTCACCTCCAGACACACACATCACCTCTGCACAACCCATCTTTTGGATACCCCTTCAAACACACACACACGATGTCAACCATATGGCCCATCCTAGGCCTCGGGCAAACCCATACCACACCTTGTGCATATGATGATACCTATGCCACATCCCTGTCATCCATACCATCGATGTAGGGACATGTTAATATGGTTCTGATGCACAGGGTGAATATAGTACAGTGTAGCTATGTAATACTGTGTAAGGTGGTGTCTGCTTGTATTTGTTATGGGTACACATACAGGTGTATGTACCTTATTAGCCAGGATGCATTATTGCTTTTAGTACCACTGTCTGAATGTAGTCTGACATGCTGTATTCTGTGTTTGTTCCAGGTGTCTGTGTGTCTGTAGGCTGTGGCCCTGCAGACATTCCCAAGAGGGAGTATGGCAGAGTGGGACTACACTGACCATGTCATAGGCAAGGTACAGCTTTATATGTACATGTACCGGGTATGTATGCATGCAACAGTTTGTGAGGGACACTGTTGTCAGACAGTGTGACCTTGCATACATACCCTTGTCACAGACAGGTAGCCTTAAGACATGTCAGCTCAGTGTTGTGTAGTACCACAGGCTCATACATACAGAACAGGTTACTGCAGTGCTGTCAGCAGGTCCCTCACAAGCATAGCCATTACATTAACTGCAAGAGATTCACCTGTCAACACTTGTTGGGCCTGCCATTTTTTTCCCATACACTCAACCCTGATGCCGTTGATGAGGGCATACATGATACTGTGTATGACAGGTTTGTGGTATATATTCCTGAGTTCATCAGGTGGGACAGGAAGACAAAATGTTATATCCTTTGCATACACACAGTAAGGACTGACACCAGGGGATGTGTACACAGTAACATAAACACAATTGGTAATAGACAGATTAGTAAACCTACATTTCCACTTTGATATACTGTACTACTACATACTCATGACATGCCCCACATAGATTATATGTATGGGACATAACATACTACCTTTTACAACACATAATGTTCTGAATGCCTTCATGAATGGTGAGATAACCCACCAGAAATAGGATGTGGAGTCATGTCTTTCTCCTACAAGCCTAGACAAGTGATAGTGTAGCAGATGTTGTATCAGCATAATGTTTCAGTTAGGTATGATGCCTGATGCTGGCATGTGTGTCACTACACTCACTGTGGCTGATTTAGTGACAATATTACATACATGGGCATTGTTAAGGGACACAGACTACATATAGATTGCAAACATCTGGATATTCCATAGACATCTGTACAGAGTACTGGTATGGCATGCACAATGGTTTAACATGCTGCATGTGAGGCAGATGCCATTACCACACTGTATAAAGTAATGCCATCGGGAGGTGGTAAACAGGCGTGGATGGTACACAACTAATCAAAATGGCATCAGCCAAACAGGATATGATTTTCATCCAAAGACACACACATAAAGTTGCCAGTAGTGAGATTAGAGCCTCTACCTGTCTAGTTATTTCTACTATAGTGTTACACAGTTATCAGATGCACCAGAGAGCTTATATAACTTCACCCCATCCCAAGGTACTTCTAAGGTGAATGACATCAGCAGGCCTAGTAAAGTAGGGTGATGGGAAGTTTACAGGGTGGTATAACACCCACAGTATATCATTGTCTCACGCACACACACACACACACACACACACACACACACACACACACACACACACAGTATATGATTCCCACACAAACACACACTTGCCTGTATTGAGATTGGAGTCCCTGCCTATCTAGTTATTTGTACTATACTCTTACACAGTTATTGCATGTGCTACAGAGCTTACTGGGTTGATAACTGACCAAAGGTGCTGGTAACTGCACAGCTGAGGTAAACTGTTACAGGTGCCAGAAAGTCTGCCTTCAGTTTTCCCCTTAGATCTTGTTAGTTCTTTCTCTCCTGCACTTCAAATAGCCTAATAGCTTTGTACTTCAACAGGTTTTCTATCAATTATTCTAGCACACCTGAGAGCCATCAGCAGTAGTCGTTCCTCATGGAATTAGCTCCAGTACATAGTAGTTATGACCACCCCTCCTGGCATGATTAAAGTGCAGTTCTCAGTGCTTTTTCCCATTAACCTAGTGCACTTGGGCATTCTGAGGCACAGTTGCAACTGCATCATATACACAGAAAACCCTTTCCTCTAAACTTCCAGTACTCAGACTTGTGAGAATTGGAAGATATGCACTCTCCAGCAAAGACTGGACTAGCTGGTCAAGAGGAGAAGGGTCAACACCTGCAACATACCACATGGAACATATACCCCTCCAGAACACCCACTATCACATCTCTGACATACAAATGATAACCACACACCCACCTTCACAGAGGCAGTCAATAGACATTTACCCAAACAGCAGAGACCACCAAGACAGATACCCACTCAACCACCACAACACAGCACAAACCACAGGACACATCTCACCTACACACTGTCCCCTCAACCTAAGCCCCAAAGACCAGCCACCTTGCCTGATACAGTAATTATAGGTGAATCAATCGTGAGGCACACAGATGTTCCACTCAATAGGTTGAACATGGAGGAGGTAGCAGTCAGCTGTCTATCAGGTGCCAGAATCCGCACATAACACACCCAGTCAGGTCACTCCACAACAACTTCAAGTACCACTCTGTATTTGTCCATGTGTGTGAATAACCTGAGACGCACCTCCATGGACTATATGAAAAGAAACGTGGTGGAGCTCTCAGATTATGTGGGCCAGGAAGGTATGACTGTAGCCTTGAGCAGTATACTACTGTCACCCAGAATGATACTGCAGTACAAACAATAAATGACTGATTTCAACAATTGGCTTAAGTGTCTGCTGTCACTCTCATGGGAATCCAGTATCCATCTGGTTGGGATGACACAAATGGCAGACTGCGATGGTTTGCCAGATATGGCCTGCATCTGTCACCCCTGGGTTTCCAGGTACTGGCTAAGTGTCTTGCCACCCCTATAGTGCCTTTTTAGGTGGTGCTCCTAATCAAATTACCACTGCAACAGCTATACATATATGCATTCTGAGGGTCATGCTGCTCAACACTAGACATCTACATCTCAAGATGCAGCTGCTCGAAGCACGCATCATAATGGAGAACATTGTCAATTGTGTTGTTATGGAGACCTAGTTTACAGCAGCAGAAAGTACCCCTGCACTACCAGCCTA
The DNA here is from genome assembly GCF_019279795.1 of Protopterus annectens. Classification (NCBI taxonomy): domain Eukaryota; kingdom Metazoa; phylum Chordata; order Ceratodontiformes; family Protopteridae; genus Protopterus; species Protopterus annectens. The sequence continues at coordinate 1,457,544,179 of NC_056743.1, forward strand.
TAACTCATTCCACACCTGTCAGCCCCAAAACATTGACCACAGCTACAAAGGCGATGGTGTCTCCATATTAATAACAGATATGCACACATCCAGAGTAGTATCCCAGCATAATGCATCTGAGATACTTCAGGTACAATTGACAATGGGTAATGGTGTAATCTAGGTCATCGCCTGCTATAGGTCCACATCCATGTCCCTAGACTCTCAATCCACATTCCTCAACACCATGGAAACTATCAAGGTCTAACCCAACACTCTCATACTAGGAGAGTTCAACTACCCTTCCATCAACTGGGTAAGATACTCAAGCACCAATACACTGGCCCAATGCTTCCTGGAATTCATCAGTTCCAATGCCCTGGACCAGCTCATTCTGACACCCAGTAGAGGAAGCAACATCCTTGACTTGTGTTGATTACTAACATATGGGACCTTTGCTTGACAACAATAGTCAATCACTACCTGGTCATATCCAACACAGAGTAATCACCACGGAAATTCACATCTCACACACACCCCCTGCAAAGGTAACTGCCTTGAGAAACCTCTCCAAAGCTTACTTTGGACTCATAAGAATAGAGGTGGCTAACGTCACAGCACACATGCCAATGGAAAATACCTGCATGACTGACAAATCATGCACACATGCACTGTACAAACATGTACATCAATGCATGGAACTAGCCATACCCAACAGAACCATGACATTCTCCTCCAAACACTGGAGGCCAATCTGGTGGCCCCCTGCTATTAATAACCTGTACAACAGAAGGAAGAAACGGTTGCAGAAAAAGGTGGCATCCCAATAGTGGTAAAACTCCATTATTAGCCTCAAAAACAACTTTAGATCCCTCATGAAGTCATCTAAAGCCACCTATGACAGTATAAATGCGGCAGACACTGACAATCACAAATCCTTTGTTAGTCATATCAATAACCTTCACGCCAATACCCAAAACTGCTCTGAGTTACTGCACAATGCTACCTCCTATACTGAACCAATAGATAGTGCCAACATTCTTGCCAACACATTCAGTGCCAGCTTTATCCCTCCCTCCCCACTAGGGTAAGAATCAGAATGCCAGAAGAGTGTCAGGCACCCAGGATTACTGCTGCCCAGGTTACACCTGCATTGTCCTTGGCAAGAATACAGCTTCCATGTGACCCTGTATTATCCCTGGCTGTGTTCTACATGAACTACAAAGCTACCTGGCACCACATCTGTGTTCCCTGTTCAGTCACAGCCTCACCTCACGCTTTGTACTTCTCAAATGGCACACTGCTGTAGTCATTCTTATCCATAAAGATGTGGCAACTACAGACCCTGGGAATTATTAGTCCATTAGTCTGATGAGTATGATATGTACATCTATGGACAGCATCTTCAGGACCTGGTTGACAAACATATAGGTAATCTCCTAACTCTGGACCCCACACAGTTTGGCTTTGTGAAAGGTAGATCATGCCTGCTTAACCTGGTTGACTTCTTTGAGTCAGTTACCAGGGCTCTGTACGACAGTAAGGCACTGCATACAGCCTACATCAATCTGGCTAAGGCTCTTGATACCATTCCTCAGTCAGGAATTATGGATGAACCCATCAAACTAAGCATCAACTCCTATATCACTAGGAGGGTTGCAAATTGTCTCACAGATAGAACACACAGTGTGAAAGTATTGAGCTCCAAGTCAAACTGCCAGCGAGTCATGAGTGGAGTCCCACAGGGATCAGTCCTGGGTACTTGCCTGTTCAGCATGTACTTCTCAGGAGTCTAGGCCAACACAAATGAACTCTGGCTGGCCAAGTTCACAGACAGCTGGAAGCTGGGAGCCATCATTAACTCCACAAGTGATGTAGACATCCTACAGAAAGGCCACACTGAGACCACTGACTGGTGTGGAAACCATGGTTTGAAGCTTAACACCACAAAATGCATCATCAGCTCCTTTGGTAAAATCTCAGATCCCACTAATTACCATATTGATGGGAGCCCACTGAATACTGTTGGTGTTATAAGAGATCTGGGGACACAGGCTGGCATTAACCTCTCCTTTAACCACCACATTGCCACTCTTGTCAGGAAATCCTTCTATGTGGCACATCTCATTACCAAGGGTTTTGCATCCAGGAAGAAGGAGGTCATCATCTCTGTGTACTCTTCCCTCATTACACCAGTCGTCAAGTATAATGGCCCATTTGGCATGTACCTCACTAGACACCTGCAACAGCTGGAGAGGACACAGACATACCTCACAATGAGGATCCTAGGCATTACACACATGTCCTACACAGACAAACTCAAGAGACTCCAGCTATTCCCAATCTCATATCACCTACTTAGAGGTAATCTCTACTTGAGTTGCAAAGCCATGTCTGACTCAGCTCTTTTACAAATGCTACATCTAAAGACATCCCAATCTCTCTGCACCACACACTGCAGGGACCTCGCTCTCATTGACACAATCAACACAACATGCTGGAGGGACAGGTTCCTCACCCAGAGACTGCACATGCCCTGGAATAGAATTCACATACATGTCAAGCAAAGCACCTATATGACCCTGTTCCAGAGATATCATGATGAGTTTATGAGTAATAGAATGTTCACCCCAGGGATCAGTCCAGTGGCTTCACTTGATGGGGTCACTAGGAACTAACGTCAGGTGGCACAATGGCAGGGCACTTCTATGGGCTAGGCTTGTGACAGCTCCAGGGCCATTAGCCAAGTACACACCTATGAACCTATAAGGGGAGTGACATCAGCATGACTGATACAGTAGGCCAGTGGGTGGGTAACTTATCAAAACACTTTTTCCTACAAACATACACAGTTATACACTCATACACACATTTTCCAAATTTGAGAGTAGAACTCCTACCTATCTAGTTATTTGTATTATAGTGTTATCCAGTTATCGCATGCACTACAGAGCTTACTGGACTGACAATTGCCCACAGGTGCTGATAAGGGGAATGACATTATTAGAACTGATAATGTATGCCAGTGGGTGGGAAACGTATCAAAATACTTCTTCCTACAAACATACACACTTTCACACCCACACACACATTTAGCAGATCTGAGAGTTGAACCCCTGCCTATCTAGTTATTTGTAGTATAATGTTACACAATTATCACAAGCACTAAAGAGCTTACTGGGCTGATAACTGGCTAAAGTTGCTGATAAGGGCAATGACATCAGCAGGACTGATGAAGTAAAGCAGTAGGTGGGAGACTTATCAAAATACTTATTCTTACCAAAATACACACACACACACACACACACACACACACACACACACACACACACACACACACACACACACACACACACTCATTTGCCAGATCTGAGATTAGAACCCCTGTCAATCTAGTGATTTGCACTATTGTGTTACACAGTTATCATACACACTACAGAGCTTACTGGGCTGACAAATGGCTAAAGGTGCTGATAAGGGTAATGACATCAGCAGGCCTGATAAAGTAGGGCAGTGGGTGGGAGACTTATCAAAATACTTCTTCTTATCAAGATACTTACTGGGCTTACAACTGGCCAAAGGTGCTGATAAGGGGAATGACATAAGCAGGACTGATAAAGTAGGGCAGTGGGTGGGAGACTTATTAAAATACTTCTTCTTACCAACATACACACACACTCATTTATTAGATCTGAGATTAGAACCTCTGTCTAGCTAGTGACTTGTATTATTGCATTACACAGTTATCACACATGCTATGGAGCTTACTGGGCTGACAAACAGCCAAAGGTGCTGATAAGGGTAATGACAGCAGGACTGATAAAGTAGGGCAGTGGGTGGGAGACTTATCAAAATACTTCTTACCAACATACTTACTGGGCTGACAACATGCCAAAGGTGCTGATAAGGGAAATGACATCAGCAGGACTAATAATGTAGGGCAGTGGGTGGGAGACTTATTAAAATACTTCTTCTTACCAACATACACACACACTCATTTGCTAGATCTGAGATTTGAACCCCTGTCTAGCTAGTGAGTTGTATTATTGTGTTACGCAGTTATCACACATGCTACAGAGCTTACTGGGCTGGCAAATGGCCAAAGGTGCTGATATGGGTAATGACAGCAGGACTGATAAAGTAGGGCAATGGGTGGGAGACTTATTAAAATACTTCTTACCAACATACACACACACACACACACACACACACACACACACACACACACACACACACACACACACACACACACACACATACACTCACACACTCATTTGCTAGATCTGAGTTTAGAACTTCTGTCTAGCTAGTGATTTGTATTATAGCATTATGCAGTTATCACACATGCTACGGAACTTACTGGGCTGACAATTGGCCAAAGGTGCCAATAAGGGGAAGGACATCAGCAGGACCAATAAAGGGGGCACTGGGAAGTGTTGTGGGTGTGAATAGCCTAAAACTGCTTCACCTACAAACAAACACACATACCCCCCTCACTCTTACATACACAACTGTCACACACACACTTGCCAGTATTGAGGTTAGAACCCCTACCTATCTAGTTATTTCTACTATTGTGTTACACAGTTATTGTACATGCTACAGAGGTTAGAGGGGTGATCAGTGTCCAATGGTACTTTTAAGGTGAATGAAAACAGCAGATCTTGTGAAGTAGGGCAATGTGAAGTGTACTGAGTGGAAAGAGTCTCCTAATACTTGGATGTATGGAGACACACACACACGCACACACACACACACACACACACACACACACACACACAAACACGCACACACACACACACACACACACACACACACACACACACACACACACACACACACACACACACAGGCAAGTGGATGTGATATTATAAACTCAACCTCAGTACTGTTACACAATGTGGATCACCTTTTATGCTGGCACGTGCGACTGCTTACAACTGATATTTATTTATTTATTTATTTACATTTGTTTACATTTGTTGACTGGGCTAGTCTAACTGGATACATGTCCATTTTCAGCAGTGGCCTGGGGAGAAAAGCTCCAAGCATAGACAGAAAAACATTATTATATAATATTTATATGAAAAAGCTATTATCAAGTACAGATAACAACAGTATTGGAATATTTGTGAGAGAAAAAAACAAAAATATTCCCTTCTGAAAGAGTAATACATTTTGAAAAAAATTATGACAATTTTTTTTTGCCACTGTCCACAGCAGGACATCACTGTATGCCATTCAGGGTATCCATGTGTGTGACTCATTCTGTTTGTGTCCCCCTGTGTCTCTTTCTGTATCACTGTCTCTCAGTTCCCCACATCTATGTGTGTGTATGCTTGACATATGTTATCTGTTGCACACACACACACACATATATGTGTGTGTGTGTGTGTGTGTGTGTGTGTGTGTGTGTGTGTGTGTGTGTGTGTGTGTGTGTGTATGTATCTCACACAACAGATACAGATATATCACATATGGGCCACCTATAGCTAGCCGAGAGTAATCCTGTCTAATGTGTGTGTGTGGGGACAGTTGAGGTGTACATACTGTCTGTATGCATGGACATATATACACAATACAATTATATATTCCGATGTGGGTTCCAACATGTCCTGTGATTCTCTAAGTGTAGGAGCATGCCCACTGTGACCTTCTATACTTAGGGTGGGGCTCCATTTCAGAAATAGTTGTACTCCAGTCCAGGGTTTTGTGTGCTACAGCCATACCTTTCAGGTGTACACAGTACTTTCCTCAAGGTACTTGTTTTGTTTAGCAGACATTTTCTGACATATCTGTAGTCTGAAACTGCAATGTATTGCATCATCACCTACTACCAGACATCCTCAGATCACCACAGTGCTTTAACAGAGGAATAATAGTTGTATGATGCATAGACCAATATTATGAGGGCAACTATGTAAATTCTTGCCCAACAAGGCCGTTTGTGAGGTGTGGCTACAGCCAGTGTAGTAATGACACACAGCTGTGTGAACAGTCCAGCAACCTGGTAATATACCGGCTGGGGATCTCCTGCTTGTGTGGTATCTTTCTAGCCTGAGATGTCATATCCTTGTGTGTGCATACCTCTGACCTGTACATTTTTAGGCAGGTTGTCCAGGTGTTTGGCTAGAGGTTTCATCCTTTCTATGTAAACTTGTGTTTTTATGGCAAGTTAGTTACATATACTTGAAGTGTGATGTTACAAAATAAAACAGACATTACTGTTTCCGAATACATAACCTTCAGACAATTCCCACTAATGCAAACCTCTCAGCCCACCAACTTTCTCAGTATGTAAGGGCAATATTTACAACACATGCCTATCATTCTGCCTTTGTTCCAGTTTTCTTTCTGCTCTTGTCCAGACATCTTGCTGTCAGAATTTGGGATTTATGGGTGTGGGTACAGAGTGCATTCAACTGTGCAGGCATGTCTGTTATTTGTAAAAGCAAACAAGAAAAAGGATTATTGAGAATGACCACTGGCAACAGTGCCACACAGCACTTATATTCACAAAAGCCTTGGCACCTCTGCTACACATCCTTCAAGATGTCAGTAATATGTGTAGCATATTCCACATAGCACTGTGACTTCCAGGTATGTCAGTGACAGAGCAGTGGGTGTCACTGACATGCATAACATTTGGCACTGCAGGGCAGTACAAGACGACTGCCAGGAGAACATGCTGGCCAGATCCAGATGGTATCGACCACACATACACATAGCTCATTGACCACTGCATATTGTGGGCAGGCAACATGTTTTCATGTATATTAGTACAGCCCTGCCAATGTGTGCTATGTTGCTATTTCCATGCAAACATATATGTTACTGCATTTGTGTGGGTATATGGGAGGCATACCTGTCCACTGTACACATTTACACAGATTGTGCTGGTATTTGTTTTACATTTTGGTTCCATTTACCATACTATTGTGCCCTGTCTTGGGAACTGGAGGCATATCAGTAAAGTGCCCAGGTCAGATTGTACTGGCATACATTTCAGTCTCAGACTTCTTACCCTTTATAGCCTTACTGCAACTGCAGGTCCTGCTGTGCTATCACTGTGTGAGTCTGTAGGGGGTTAATTCAACATTGCCACCATTTGTGTGCCTTTACCAGACATTTCTCTGTGGTTTTCTACAGCTGATTTGCTGTGTGGGTGTGAGGGGTGCCTGTGACCAATGACCACCACCTAGTTGTCCCCACACCTATACTGCAGTGGGATTTTCCACCTTGGGTACTACTGCATAGTGTGTGGAGGCCAGTTTCGGCCAGACATTTTCTGGTGGCCCACATAGCTGTCAGTTGTGTGCTGATATCCTAGTAGGCCACTCCATTCCCTTGCATACATGTAACATTATCATAGATATGCTAGAAGAACATACTATTCCATTCATTTATTGTTAAGAAGACTGACTTACCTTGTGCTTGTGGCAGTTATGAGGATAGTGCTTGAGGGCTGCCTATGTTGGATGCACATAGTACACTGCTTATACATGGTATGTTACAGGTAATGTTATGTGTGTGTCCTCCATTTTACTGTGTGTGTGAGTCATAGAGAGGTGTCATTCCCTGGGGTCTCTACAGTGTCAGTGTGTGGGCTATGCATTGCCTCTTTGCCAAGGCCTGAGCATACTGGGCATGCCTCCATCTGCCTACGAAAGCAGGCTCAGGGGCTTCCTCCTGTGAGTCCCTCTGTGCCTGTGGGGACCTTGGCAATGGTGGTGGGCTGTGTGGCCCTTCCCTGTGCTTCTCCTACTGCAGCTGTTTCCACAGGATCATATTGTGTAGCAAGGCACATACTATGAACATGTGTGCATATGTGGATATGTCAAGGCAGCGAAGCTATGACTTGAGCATCCCAAACACATGCTCTATAATGATCCTGGTTTGTGTGTGTGCCTCATTATGGCATTCTTGTGTGGGTGTGTGTGCATTTCTGATGTGTGTCATCATCCACGGCTCCAGTGCATAGCCAGCATCCCCCATCAGATGGCCATACGGGATGCCCCCGCTGGCAAATGCCTGGTACAGCTGTGACAAATGCTAGATGTGGGAGTTGTGATAGCTTCCAGGGATGCCAGCACACACATTCATGACAATGCCCTGGGCATTGCACATGATTTGGCAGTTGACGGAGGGGAAGCCCTTGCAGTTCATGTAGACCCTACCCTGTTCACCGGGTGGTGCTTTGATGCAGATGTGCATGCAGTCTATGGCACCCAGTATCTCCGGGTAATCTTCTATGTGGTGGAAGAGACGCATATTGCTGGTCCTCTTCTCATGGGTGTTCTGGAAGTAAATGTGCTCACCGGCATGTGGTAGCATGGCATCCAGGAACTGGTGGAGTACCCTGGATGCAGATGCCTGTAAGACCCCCATCATGTCCCCAGTAGGTTTTTGGAAAGTACCTGTAGCTAGAATTCTTAAGGCTACACATACCTTGGTATCCACTGGGATGGGTGTCCCTCTGTTGGTTCTAGCTCTGAGTTCAGGCCAGCACAGCTCAGTGAGTTGCTGAAGTATGTCTCTGTCCAACTTGTAGCTCTCTACTATCTCCAAATCATGTAGCCCCTGGTAGGTTACCCTGGGTCTGAACACTCTTCTCCTCCTTCTTGGTCTGTGGCGGTTGTCAGCATTATCCTCCTCTCTGCCCTCAGCCTCTAGCTCATACTGATGGATCAAAGCAATGGCAGCCCCTAACATTTTTCCAGTTAAAATTCCCCCGCATGTATACACCAATCTGCAGAGTCTGTGGGAAAAACTAGACTGTAAGGTTATTCCATACTTTATACTGTTGTGCTGCAGATGCTGCCTGTATGATTGGCTGACTATGATACATTCCAGCTGCCACCTATATTACTCATGGCTTTGATTTGGCCACTGTGAGTGTTAGAGGCATTACTGGTCATTTGTGTATGATTGTCTTTATTCTGCTGTTGCCTTTTTTTTAATTATTTCTTACTTACATCTCCTCCCACTTGCAGCTATGCAGCCACCTGCCAGCTGTATTATTGAGTGATTCCAATGGCCCATTATGTGTTGCAGTATCCCATATTGCTGTTTGTACTACATTTCTCTCATTCTGCTATTTCCTTTTACTTTTCCTATGTCCTTCCTGTTTAATCCCAGGCATGCTGCCCAGACCCATTTAGCTAGTGTAAACAGCAAGAAATGCCCCTTGCCTGAGAGTGTACATGCTACGCAGTTCATGGAATAATGCTATACAGCCTCAGACACACCCTCTCACTTAGCTGTGCATAGCTAAGCAGAAACCAGGCCAATGGAGCTCCAATGTGCTTACATCAAGTACGACACACACTCTTTTCATGTTAGTTGCTCCTCCTGTCTACACAGTGGTGTTAGAGCACCTGCACGGTTACATGCAGTGTGACACTTAGAAGAGTTTTGTGATTCAGTATAAGTCCCCTCATTAACATACCCCACTGCCTTACTCCATAGTTACTGCACTACACAAGAGCCTTCCCCCTTAGCAACCACTGTTCCCTGGCATTGTTTTGATTCTGCTTGCCATTGACTATAAAGGCAAAAGGCAACTTTCACCTAGAATGGGCTTTTCACATTCACCCTCCCATTTGCGCGGCACTGCCCTATGCTTAAACAGCCAAGAGCGGCCAAAAAAACATTTATTTTTATTACAATTAAACACTTTCCCATGCCAATGGCCATATATTTAGCCATTGGCATGGCCAACTACTTTAATACATGCTTTTATTGGAGCTGTCATGGCTCCATTTTATTTTTTGCAGAAATGTATTCAGTTAGTAATCGAATACATTTCTTCACTTTAAACTGTTCCTTTACAGAGACCTGCCTATTTTCTGGATCGCTACATCATCTCATTTGCATGGTTTTCACCAGTAAATGAGCTGATTAGCATACTACAGTGTAGGGCCACTCGTGCATGGCAAAACAGTACATTCGTGGATTGCTCAGTGGCCATATTCCATGCAGGAATGGGTGCACTGCTCCTGCACGGAATTTCCTGTTCCTGAATCCTGGGGATTGTTTTCAAGTATTGTTCCCATAAGTAAACATATTAAGTCTACAGAACTTTCTGTTAAAGTTCCTTGTTCTAATTAACAAGCCCTTAACATATCTACACCCTTCACATTAGGAATCATAGTAAAAAATGAATGTATATCAAGTGTAACAAATAAGTTGCTAGGGTTTATGTCTGTTTTATGTAAAAACCTATACAGGTCATTCAAAAACTGCTTTGTCTCTCTTAAAATATATGATAATTTATGTGTGCTGCTGGATTCTGAGAGTGAACAGTTGAGAGCAATGCTCTTTAATGAAGAGTAAACCTGCCTTGTGGACAACTGCCATTAATATGCTTTACAATAAGAGGAAGAAATTGTTGTCCAAAAGTAAGAGGGAGCATGCCCTAAAGTGGAAACACTCCCTCCACAGCTTAAACAAGCAAGTAAGAAGTCTTGTGAAGTCCTCCAAAGCAAGCTACAAATCCAAATTAGCATCCTCAACTAAGGACAGCCATAAGGCATTCTTTAGTTACATCTGTAACTTAAAATGTAAGACCAGATTTGCACCAAACTGGTAGTTAATGATACCACATACACTGAGTCTGTGGACATAGCAAGCCTGTTAGCCAACAGGTTCTGTGAAAACTTCACTCCCCTGTTCCCACCACACATATCCCATGACATTCCTTCCACCTGTCCCCCACCTTGTATCTCTAAAGAGCAGGTCTTAAATGCCATCTCTAAGGCCAAAAACACAACATCTGTCGAACCTGATAACATCTCAGGCTGCATCCTATGTGGGTTCCAACAAGAATTAGCAACACCATTGGGTACTCTTTTCAGTCATACTCTAAGCACTGGCTTCATCCCAGCTGAATGGAAAATGGCCACTGTTATCCCCTTGCACAAGGGTGGTGCTTCCACTGACCCCAGGAACTATAGACCTATTAGCCTGACTAGACTTATCTGCAAGGACATGGAGCGAATCATCATAGACCTTATCAACAAAGATATAGGTAATCTCCAAACACTTGAACCTACTCAGTCTGGATTTATCAAAGGGAGATCATGCCTATTAAACTTGGTGGACTTCTTTGAGACAATCACCAAAGCCCTGGATGAGGGGAAAACTGTGCATACAGCCTACCTGGACTTGGCCAAGGCTTTTGACACTATCCCCAACTCAGACATTATTGACTAACTCACCCAGCTAGATATCAACCTATATATCATTAGGTGGGTCACTAACTGGCTCACCGATAGAACCTATACAGTCAAAATAGGTGAATCCACCTCCAACAGCAGACCTGCAATCAGTGGTGTTCCTCAGGGATCAGTCCTGAAACCTCTACTGTTCAGAATCTAACTCTCTAAAGTATAAGCAAAAACTAAAGGTCTGTAGCTGACAAAGCTTGCTGAACTACAAGATGAACTACAAGAGGGTCTTATGCAAACAAATGATTGCTTCCAAAGTCACAGCCTTAAACTCAAAGCAAAAGAAATGTATTATCATCCCTTTTGGTAAGATTGATGTTCCTGCTAACTACCATATCAATAGAAACACCCTAACCATGCACTCATTGGTGACAGACTTGGGCACGCAGGTTGACAGCAACCTTACCTTTGATAACCATTTCTCCGCAGTGGTAAGAAGGGCATTCTATGTTGGTTATCTCATAAGTAAGGGCATTGCCTCCAGAAAAAAGAAGTTATAACCTCCCTGGACTCTTCCCTCATCAGACCAATAATTGAGGTATGTATCTTTCCAGGCATATGCAGCAAGTGGAGGGACCAGAAAAGTTCCTCACAAGGAAAATTCAAGGTATTCAGCATCTGTCCTATGTGAATCAGCTGAAATAACTGTCACTTTACTCCATTTCATACAGACTACTCAAAGGCAATCTCTGCCTTGCATATAAGGCAATTTCTGACTCTGCTTTATTAGAAATGCTGCATATCCCTAAGTCCAATGGCTCATGGTTTACTCACTCTTAACCTTGTATGTGGCATTAACAGAACCTGCTGAAGGACAGATTAGTCTCCCAGAGGTTAACACACCAGTGGAACAGACTCCCAATTTATGTTAAGCAGAGCACCTCTTTGGCCTTCTTCAAGCATAATCTGGATGATTGGATAGGTAACCATAAATTCACCCCAGGAGTTCCACCAGTGTTTCCGCTGGAAAGGGGCAATATGTGCTGATTGTGTGAACAAGGGCAGAACATGTCTAGGCCTGTAAGGGCCCTAGGGCCATTAGCCTAGTAACTTCCTATGATCCTATGTTGTTTGTATGCCAGTGGTAATGATGTTGGCCTACTGCTGCAGATGACAAGGACACAATCGCCCACATTGCTTCCACCACTTCAGCCATGTGATCTTTGTTTAGTGTAACCAGTAGCATTGAATTCTTCACTGGTGAACATCCCACACCCACCAACTCTATTTATACCAACTCCATGGTCCCACTAGCTAAAAGAAGGGGGAATCTCCCAAAAGAACGGAATCACTGTCAACATCCCCTTAGAAAGCATATTGTCATTAATTTCTTATGGAAAAAAGCTATCTGCATTCTGTTTCCCTGAGTCTTTTGCTTCAGGTAACTGATGCTCAGTGAACTTCACCTTGGCTGCATGTAGATATACCAGCGGGGGCAATGGTATTTGGAAGCACGGTGCCATGCATACCCCGGTATAGGGATATCAAAAGAACTCAGTATGCTGAAGGAGTTTTCACCTTACATATGCTTGGTGTTACTGGTAATAAATATATTATGAATATTGTTTTGGTAAGTTATTCCTCCTTTTAAAGGTTTGATTTTGTCATACAGAAAGCATGTGCCATTTCTAATGAGCACATCAGAACTGCAGGTAGCCATGTGAGCTTATGTCATTAACAAACTATGGAATAATGTGCTGTATTGAATTAATTTATCAGGCAGAGGGACACGTTGATAAACATTACCTTAATACAACATTCAGCTAGCAAGGTATTAAGCATTTCAGGAATCAGGATCCATTCTACTTTTAGCAGTGCAGCTTTCAGGTGTCAGGAATGAGTAGCCACAGTATTGTAAACAGTGTTCAAAACAAATATTAGGTATCCAAGTTATAGTTTCAAAATTCACTTGGGAGATAATACAGCAGCTTTAAATCCAACAAAGACAGAAGTTATTGTTGTAACATATTAACCATTCAAAACTGAAAGGGATTCATTCATAGTCTGAAGAAGTTAGCCACTGGTTCATGTTCATCCATCATGGTAGAGGTAAGTGTTGTGGAATTTAGTTTAAGTTCTGCACTATTGCTACAGTAAGTCTCTGTATTAACCTATTGTACTAATTGCTATTTTAGAGCAGTGGATTCTGTTTGGATTCATGTTAAGTCATCAAAGGTAATTTTGGTGACTGAAAAAAACATGACATACAACATAGAGGGTCTTAGAACATTACACACATCTCTCATCCTCATAGTGCATGAAATCAAGACAAAGCCATAATTACTGGAGAGACAAAATCAGGGACAGATTTTAATTAATTGTTCTACAAACTTAGAAAGTCACTAGTATAATATCATTTGCATGACCATGGATTTACTGAAGGATATGAAGTGTGAAACTCATATCTGGGATTAATGACTGAGATGATCCATGTCCTTCAAGGACAGGAAAAAGGAAAGACTGAGGATATTCTCATAACACGTGGAAATGTATGGGGTACATGGTATTTGTAGTGTGTGTGTGTGTGTGTGTGTGTGTGTGTGTGTGTGTGTGTGTGTGTGTGTGTGTGTGTTCACATGTCTGGGTGTGTATTTGTGTGAATGTGTATTCGCATGTGTGTGTGTGTGTGTGTGTGTGTGTGTGTGTGTGTGTGTGTGTGTGTGTGTGTGTGTGTGTGTGTGTGTGTGTGTGCGTGTGTGCGTGTGTGTGTGTGTGTGTGTGTGTGTGTGTGTGTGTGTGTGTGTGTGTGTGTGTGTGTGTGTGTGTGTGTGTGTGTGTGTGTGTGTGTGTGTAGAAGAGTGCACGAACAGGGAGCTTGTGCTAATGCAGTGCAGCCACTCTCACAATAAACAGTTTAATGGCTTGCAAGCCATTCATTGCCATCATCAGTTTATCCAGAGCAGCAATGCAATAACTGACAGATATGCACAGAGGGCAGCACTTGGAATGAAGCCAATTATGGCAGTTTACTGAGCATTGAACTAACAATCTAAATCACAATAGGCACTTTTCTCACAAAGGCTGAGTGGTATATAAAAACAAACACCAGTGGGTCCTAAGCTTTAGCACCACCCTGTCCACTATGCAACAAAGAATGCAAGTGTCCATCCATGGTCATGGTCCCATGTTGCTAGGGGGTCCCCTTCACATGGTCATCTTTTCAGAAAGTCGACTTTCATATGGCCGAGACAATATGATCGACTTTTGAAAAGCCGACCATGGGGAACTGCTATCTCTGACAGTGCAGAATGGGAACATTTCCCTCTTCCACACTGTAGTGCGATCTCGGAGTTGGTATATTAAAGTTATGGGGTGTGGGAGGCATAGCCCCCTGCTAACAGTTTAAGGTAAGTGTTGGTTGTGTTGTATGTGTTTATTTTACATGGTCGGCTTTCGGAAAGTCGATCATATGGTCTCAGCCATATAAAAGTCAACTTAATGAAAAGTCGATCATGTAAAGTAGACCTATATATCTATATATATCTATATCTATATATATATATATATATATATATATATATATATATATATATATATATCTATATATATCTATATCTATATATATATATATATATATATATATATATATATATGTATACGGGTCTACTGAAAAAGACAGAAAATCCACTTGTTCGAAAATGAACAGCTGTTTCTCGGTTTCGCGAAAGTGCACTTAAGCAAAAGTGCACTTCCGTGAAGAACGGTTCAATGAACCATTAAGGGACACAGGTGCCAAAGCACACTACAGTGGGGAAAGGGAATTTACATGTTTCCCCACTGTAGAGCCATCTTGGAGTTGGTATATTTGAGTAGGGGTTGTGGGGGGTGCCTTCTGTGTGGAGTCTGCATGTCCTCCCTGTGGTTGCGTGGGTTTTCTCTGGGTGCTCCAGTTTCCTCCCACATCCCAAAGACATGCTGTAGGTGGATTGGACACTCTAAATTGGCCCTAGGTGTGCCTGTGTGTGCCTTCTGTGGAAGGTTGGGTGCTGGGCTGGCAACTCGATGCCATAAAACTCCACTGCCAGTCATGAGCGGACAAGTGATCTGCTATGGTGACCCCTAACTCAGAAAAGCCAAAAGAAGAAAAAGAAGAAGAAGGACAATAGTCCTTATTAATTTGAAAGCCTTTTATATTTTGCTTGTTTCTGATATCTGTAGCAAAAGGTTCCATTGAAAGAGCAAACAGTAATGGTGACAAAGGACAACCTTGTCTAGTTCCTTTGAGGATTTCTAGTGGTGAGTATAGACATGATCCAATTTTTACACAAGCATGTACCCCACTATACATTTTCATTAATAAGTTGACAAAATCTGAGGAGAATTCAAAAACAATCAGAACTCTTTGTAGATAAGACCAACTAATAGAATTATAAGCCTAAGATACAATTGTTTGTTGATGATATGTTGTTAATGTTGGGTGATATTGATGGTTCTTTGCATGATGTTATAAATACTTTAAGCAAATTTGAAAGAATTTCAGGGCTTAAATCTAATCATAATAAATCCAAAACATTACTAATTAACAAAAACCTAAGAGAGAATAGCCTGCTTAATTGGAAGAATGATGTATTAGAACATTTCGGTGTCAGTATAAATAGTACATGGAAAGATTCTGTTAAACTAAACTACAATAATTTAATAACCACCATTAGTGAACTAATCAAAAGATGGAATAAAATGTTGTTCACAATGGAGGATAGGCTTTCTTTAATTAAAATGATAATTTTACCTAAAATTTGGTTTTATATACAGTCATTGATACTACCCCCTCCCAAAACATATTTTAAAAAATTAGATTACATGCTACTTAAATTTTTATGGTTCCCCTTAAAACCTAGGATTGCATATAAATGGCACATTAGAGCTTGGAACAGTAAATAAATAGCATTCCTTAGCTTAGATATTTATTCCAAATCAGTTATAATTAATGTAATATTATATTGGATCTCACCTACCTATATATCTGGCTGGAAAATAATACATGAGATTCATATAACTGATGTCAGAACTATAGAAAATCAATTTAATTTAATTTAATAACTTTAAAAATATAATTGATTGCAATTACAACGTTAAACAATTCATATTTCTTATATTCCCTATAGCATACTCCCCTGATTGCATAGATTCTTTCAACATCAATGCGATGCAAAAATTAGAGGAAAATAACTTGATATTCTGGCATCAGTTTATTGAAAATAAGAGTATAAAACCACTAAACTTTCTTCTAGTTTTGATAATAGTCAAGACAGTTGGTTGCTTATACACTCATTACAGCAGTTTATAGAAAACAAAATGAGAGTATCAATCAACCTAGAGACTGAATCTATACCTAGTTTGATTCAGCTTTTTATTAGGTGTCTTGAAAAGACAGATGATCAAAAATGAAGTATTTCACCTATCTATAAGATACTAAGAGAAGACACTCTAAAGTTTGACTCAGATTTTTGGAATTACTATGTAAAGATTAATGGAGAACAAATATCTGATGAATGCAAAAAACTGTTATTGAAATCTATGTATGGTACCTGTTCTTCATTACATTGAAGATTGCATACAAGGAAATTTATGAATAGGAGTTTCTATACTCCACATTAAATAAAATCTTATACTCAAAAACAGTGAAAGTAAATGTTGGAAATGTAATGAATTACTAGAGGCCAACTGGGTTCACATGTTCACTGAATGCAGAAATGTTGTTCAATACTGGAAAGACTTCAGATATTTTGTAAAGGCTTTATGGTCTGATAACTATCATATTTCTAACTCACTAATCCTATTCAGTGTTCCTATACCTAATGTAATACCTAAATCTCAGACTTAACTCTCTGGTTAGTTCTTGCAATTGCCAGAAAAATTATCACTTTGAACTGGAAAAGTAAACAAGATTTGAGGTTTAAAGAATTTATTAATTTAGCAAAAAAGTTTGTAAAAAAGAACTGCAAATCCTTTGTTATAGAACCCATAACATTATGCATAAAAAATAGCATGGCAAAAATTGGAAAACCTTTTGAACAAATACTGATAACTTCTCATGGATAAAATGATTGTTTATCATGGATGAATGTAAATATTGTAAATAGTTTTGTTATTGTTTTATTGTATTTGTTATATGTACATTTGCATATAATAAAAACAAAATATAAAATCTTTCTGAAAAAAAATAGACATTTAAAAGGGCAGTGCAAAATATAAAGAAAATCAGGTATGTTTTTGTTTTAGTTTTGCAGAACATACCTGATTTTTCTTATATTTTGATGTGTCCTCCAGTATGTATAAATAGAAAAGTCTGGCCACTCAATGGTACTTCAGTAGCCAGAATTTCTTTCTAGTGGTATATGCTCAATTTATAACAGGCACACTAGTTGGGCTGTCCAATCAGCATGCTAGTTCTTGAATAGTAATGAGCCACTATAACCTAATCCACTAGTTTTTCCTGATTAGAATGCTTAGAAAAATACTCAGTTTGTCTTAATGACATTTATATTTGCAATTGCTCTTCACAAAAAAGTCCAGTGGGACAGTAACCCCAAATTATCTTATATATATATATATATATATATATATATATATATATATATATATATATATTGGAATGCAGTAGTTAAACATTTTTATGATAGCAGCAATGCATTTATGACAGAAACAAGGCAATCAGCCTCAAGATCAACCCACTTCAAAAACATATACTCTATACTATACACCCCATTAAGGCTAACAGTCTGGCATGCATGTGCAAAACAGAAATACAAGTCTATTTGACAAGGTAGACTCATTACCCCTGGCTCTTATTTCCTAATCCATACAAAAAACTACAAATTTTCAAAGACTCAACTGGTAGCTCCAACTGTACTTGTGAGAATGCGAGCCTAGATACTTAATACTGGAATGCCAGCTGGTGGATCATATGCATGCTTTCAAACAATCAACAGCCCTTAGTACTTAAATGCTCCGCACTCACTCTGCTTCTTACAATTCTATATCATCTGATAACAATAACCTTCACCAAAAGTTTAAAGTACAAAGTGAGAGAGACAAGCTTCCTGCATTTATCCAAAATGCTCTTCTCATCCATGTTGCACCCAAAATTTAATAGTCAGGCATATCATTCAGAGGGCAATCATCCTAATATGCACCATGAATGCTTCATAATTGATTCCAGTTCTGGTCCTGTAATGGAGAGAGCCTACTAAAATATTTCATATGTCAGATCATCAGGCCCAGAAGTACTAACAAAGGTGCCAATTTCAATGCAACCTCCATTTCCTAACAAGTGTATAAGCTCCTGCCATATGTTAGAAGATATTTGTAGCTGTAGGAAGCACCACAGGGAGATCTGCATCACCCTCTACTGTTCAGCATTGATTTTGCAGACATCCAAGCCAATAACCCTGAAGTGTGATTGACCAAGTTTTATGATGGCTGCAATATGGTTGCTGTCATCTGCTCATCCACTGATACTAAATAGCTACAACCATACCTCTTGACCTTCTGTCTCCAGAATGTGGAACTGTACCTCTTATAATGTGGAACAAGTAGGCAAAATGTGGAACACTTACTAACAGCTTACTCACTACTTCATCTAGGAAGCTCACAGAATGGTTAATATGTTACTTTAATCTTATAAAAGATTCTTTTGATGAATCAGTATGGTTCAGCTTTATTTGCCATGGCCATCAATTAAAACAATTCTGAACACTAAATGTGACATGTTCATTTAATGTGGAACAATGAGGAATGTGGAATTTTTAATACTGAAAATGAGGAATATTCCTCATAATGAGGTGCACTTGAGAGATACAGCTACAGCAAGGGATAGAATATGTACATATCTGGTATTCTAAAAATGGTTTCAAGCTACATGCAAAACAAAAAAGTGCAGAACAGTAGCATTTGACAAAAAGCTTCTCCCACCTCATAGTCTTTTACATGACCATGAGATGTCTATGTGACACACATAGGGTATTTATATATAGCCTGTCTAGTCAGTGACACTGTCTAGCCCCCCTGGTCAACCTACAATCTCCCATCCAACCATCAATCTTTCTCTCCACTGTGAAGATTTCTGAGGGAAGAGCATACGTGAGGGGATCTATAGCCACGAACTGGAAGAGTCAGGGTTATGAATCTGTCCCCATAGCATGTCATATTCTTGTTTGTGGGCATGTTTATCCCCACTCGTGGTCCTGATGCCCCCTGGATTTTTGAGATGGTTTGTTTCAGGTTCCTGATTGTTGTGAATCCATCCCTGATTGGACATGATTTTAGAGGTGGAGGCAGTCCATCCTGTTGCTACTGAGTAGAGCTGAAGTTTCTTTTTTCTGGCAGCTCTGAGCTACATATAATAGACCCTTGAGGAGCTTGAGTGAGGTACTCTGGCAGAATAAGACATATGTTGGATGCCGTTGTGAGTACATTGAAATACCACATGTGGCTCCTCAATCAATCTGATGTCTGAGTGAGATAGGGTACAATGGGCATTGTACTCCTGCTGGATCCTGATGGATGAGGTGAGGGGAGTAGAATGTTGGGGTAATCACTTTTGGCAAACTTGGGCATGGGAGGTGAAAGGTAGAATGTTTTTCACTGTCGGGTTGGGATTACTTTTGCCCAATTGGTGGGTTGCTGACTACTTGGGTTTTTGTTGTCACTTTGTTTTTTGTGGGGTGATGGGTATCTGGGATGATGATTAGTTTTGGGGGTTTTTTAGTTTTGGACTCTTTCTGTGAGGCCTTTTGTTGGATTCTGATTGCTGGCTTTGATACTGTGTAGCGCTGCTGTATCGACTACTATGGCTTGTCAATTACAGCCTCCCCATGTTATCATTCAGTAACCTCTGAGAAATTTTTGCTTTGTACTGTCAGAGAATGGGGACCTGCTTTGTGGGGTGACGAGTCTGAAATTCCTGGAGAACACTTAACTTATGTTCTGTCCCATGGGTCTTTTAACATTAACTAGTTTGATGTCTGACCTTATGGGCCTGTTTAGCTTATCTATGTTGCCTGTTTAGCCAGTTTGCAACCCAGGCTTTAGGTGAGTCCAGGTTGAGTGTGGCCTGATTGTGCTATCCTCAATGAGGCCCCCCAGGATGCAAACCCAACTAGTGCTGCTCCTCAATGCTGGCTGTCTGGACTGTTTATCTCTCATGCAGGTTAATAGTGTCTGTAGGTCTAACTGTGCCAAAGCTTCAGGGTCTGCCCTCAATGCCGTCCCCATAGGGTGTGTTTATGAGCTGGTTCAGCTTATGGGTTCTTTTTATGGCCAGATCTAGAGAGCTTGTTGTAGCTGTTTCACCACATGTGCATAACAGTAGTGAGGGGGGGGATTTCCCACCCTAGTAGAGTGTGTAGCTTACATTTTTCACGTAGGGTTCAGCTCCTGCCAGTGTCTGCGTTAAGTTTAGGCTAATTTGCATGGTTTAGGCTGAGGTTCTGTTTTTTTGCGTGAGTTCCCGTGTTACTTACCGGTCATCTGAGATGATGAGTTATTTTTGCTTTTTTCTGAGGGTTTTTTTTTTTTTCATTGAGGGATCATTGACACATACAGATTACATTCAGATGGGATAAGTATTTCTTTTTGGGGTGGAGGGAATCTTTCCAATATCTGAGGGTGAGCATATCTGAGTTGTTAATCAGTTTGTTTTGAAATATAGCTGAGTTTTCCTTGTGATCTGACTTTATCCCAGGTTTGGATTTGTCCCCATCTTTGGTGTTGGATGTTTTTTTTTTTTGTGAGTTTCTTGGAATGTTGATCAGAGATGTCTTCAGTTTTCATGTGGATTTTTTTATGAGTTTCTTCCCTTTTTTGGATTCTTGAGTCAGTTTTGCTCTGAGGCTCACCTTTGGCTACGCTTTGTTTTGTAATTTGTTCTTGGATTAGTTCCAGATTGCATGATCCATGTCCACTTTTGATGTTTGGAAAGGATATGAAGGATTCGATGATGTATCCATACAAACTGTTTCCAGAGGGAAAGCATTTGTGAAGGATTCGCATTGTGAAGAGTGGCAGCTACTTGGAGACCATTTTCACTGTGGTGTTTTTGTAGTGGGGTGGGTCTGGTTTATGTATTTTTGAAAGTGTTTGGTTTGTGGGAGATGTGGGGGTGTGGAGGTGGGATTGGAAGTGTGTGGAGCATTTTAAGGGTATCATTGGTCTAGTGGATTTGTTTGTGATTGTGGAGGGATCAGGAGGTGACTAGTTGTTCCAGAATTAGTGAATTTCAGAACTAGTTGTAGATTTAATAGGAAGTGGGAGAGAGACTGATGTTGCTTGGAGTGTTTGGGTTAGTGAAGGATCCCCAGTATGATGGTATTCAGTGATAGTCTCATAGTATGGTGAAGTCTGATGAAGGGTTGTTGTCTTGAGATATCTTCCAGGGTCTGTAACATGCTATATGGAGATTTTGAAGAGTGGAGTGTAGCATGGTAGGGTTTGTATAGTGGTCTCTGCCTAACCATATGGCACTAGTGTCTCTGATGTGTGGGTGTCCTTGATGGCTGTTTGTGGGTTCCTGGAGGGCTTGAAACGGTTCCTATCTCTCTCCTTTGATCCGAGAAGGTGGGGCCCCCTGCTGGGGTGCCATAAGCATGTTTACCAGGTTTCAAGCTGGGGTGCTCGGAGGCTCGGGAGGATGCTGACACCGATGTTTATCTTGCTCTCTCCATTCTGGTTTGTCCTGGCGCTGGAGCAGCATTATAATTTCTTTCTTTCCATTTTGTTTTTCTGAGGATTTTTCCCTGTCTTTTTTCTTTTTTGTTTCCTTTGTCTTGGGAGGTGGGTTGAGCCTTAGCCAATATCCGAAAGGCCATGGGTGACAGGTGTAATCATGTGGTGGCGCAGCTGCCAGTCCATACACAAAGCATGTTGGGCACAACACATCGGATCCTTAGAACAGACATCATATTTGAGCCAACATCTTCATCCCATCATCCAGTATTTGTATTTGAGGTAATTGTCTTGCAGTTGGGCAAGATATCTGGGCTGGTCAGGGTCCAGCTACTCAGGGAGAGGGTCCTCAGGGTCTTATGATGCCAGTCCAGGGGAGAGTGTCTCTTTCATGTGTCATTCACACCAGCATGTCACGTAGTTCAGTCTGTAATGTAGGATGATTGAGAGTGACTTGAGTGGTCTTGTTGGCTGGTGATGCTAGCTTCCTATTCCAGGCTCTCTGGCAGTCACTAGCTCCAGGACCTGGTCCCTCTCCTTGCAGTTCACAGCTCTATGTCTGACATCAGGACATCTGCCTCAGGCAATCTGTACACCTTAGTGGCTGTGATTGGCTGATTGTGCTGGCAGGGTTGTGTATGTGTTTGTGGCTGATTTGGTTGAGGTGGTGGATTTGTGTTTGTTTGGTTTGCATGTTGGTTTTGTTTTGTTTGAGGGGATGGATTGTTCCAAGTTTAAGTTTGTAGTTATTTGTGTAAGGTTTGTTTTGGTGGTAGGCTGTGTGTTTGTGTGTTTGTTTTGTGTGTGGGTGGACCAGAGTTGTTGTGTGTGGTCATGAGTCTCCTTGTGTTTGGGCTATATAGCCTCCAGTCTCATGAGTCAGCTTGTGTTTTGTTTTGTATTTGTGTTTGTTGGGTGGTTGTGTTTGTTGGGAGGCACATGAGATTGTTGTTGTATTGAGGAGAGGGTTGCAGACTGACCAGAGTAAATGATAGACCAGCAGTAAGAAGTGGAGGACGCCAGTAGAACTGTATAAGACATGTATGTACCTTTAAGCAGGGTGACTGTTCACAGGGTGGAAGTGGTGCTAAGTAGGGTGGTAAGTAGACGTAGGTGCTACTTAGTAGTAGTGAGTAGACTAGTATTAGTATAGAGATATAATACTAGAATAGAAATATTATACGGAGAGTATGGGCTGCTTTAAGTAGTCTGAGTAACTGCAGACTGGGAGGAATTTGAGAAGTGAGTATGGCTTTTACTGGCTAAGGAACTTGTTTAACCAAAGAGAACATAAAGCTCTATGCATTAATTTTAAAACTTAAAACTACAGAGAGCAAGAGAGGCTCCAAAAGAGCTAGAGATGGTCCAAAAGGCCAATGTGCTGAGCTTCCTACCTGGAGAGCACAAGGTTGCCTCCAGGCCCACCTACCTCCCACCCAAACTTCTATCCAAGGAGCAAATCCAACTAAGGTAACACTTATGGACGACATTACACCACATATTAGAATGCAGCAATGCCTGTAAACCGGTCTAACTGGAAAAGGAGGACAAGTTATTAGGATTATTTACAGGATATACACATTTTGATAGAAACCAGTAGAAAATGCATAAAAAGTGATAAATACATACAGTGGGCAGCACACACAGTTAAATTAAACAAACAAACAAACAAAGTTAAATTAAACAAACAAACAAACAAATTATCTCAGAGATAATGTTAAAATTAGTGCAGATTTTAAAAAAAAACAGAAAAACAAGTTAAAACAAGTTAAAGCTAGTTCTAGGTTCCAGAAGTGAAAAATCAAAAGTGAAAAAGAAAAGAAATCCAGAAAGTAGTCGCTTTGAGTGCCTTTTTGCTAGGACCACTGCACAGAGAGCACTTCTGAGCCAGTGAGGAGAAAAAAAGAAAAAAATAGGAGGCGGATTTATTTGAAGACTACAAAGAGCTGGTGAAATGGTCCAAAACAACCAATTACTACAACTTCTTGTGCTGAGACAGCCAGGGACAAGGTCCACAGGGGCTCCAAGGCTCCCCCACTCCCACTGGTGAGCAAAATCCTCACTCCAAGTAAGAGTAACAGGTAATGGACAGCACAGGAACTACACCACAGCCCAGAATACAGCAAATGGAACACTCACACAGAGAGAGGGAAAACAAGGATTATTTTTTTTTTTTTTGTTTTTTTTTTTTTTTTTTTTGATAGAACAACAGAAAATGCAAAAATGCAGTGATAAATCAGTTACACAGGTGGGCACACCTTAGTGGGCAGCCTCCACAGTTAAAAACAAAACAAAAAACAACAAAACTTAAAAAAAAATTAATTAAAATTGCAGATTTTAAAAATAAATAAAATGCAGCAGCAAAAAGTAAAAAATTAGTTCTAGTTCAAGCAACAGAAGCTATTCCAAGTGAAAAAAAAAAAAAAAAAGATACTTAAATCCAGAAAGTACTCGCTTTCTGCTTTCCCTGCTAGGACCACCACCCTGGCAGGACCACGAGGAGCTTGAGCAGTATAGCCAGAAAAAAAAAAAGCCCAGGCGGTTTTTAAAGTTTGAAACAAAAAAAGAGCTAGAAATGGAAACAACCAATTACTTACTACAGCTTCTTGTGCTGAGGTCACCTCTCACAGACAGGTAGGCTCTGGTCAAGGCCCTCCCCCACCCCACAGCAAAGAAACTTCCTTCTATCCAAAGTAAGTCCAATGGACAGGAACAGGACCACAGCCCAGAATACAGCAATGCCTGTAAACTGGCTCTAACTAAACGAGAGAGAGGAGAGGCGGGAAAACAAAGATTATTTTTTTGTTTTTTTTTGTTTTTTTTGATAGAAACACACAGACAATGCAGAAATGTTGTAAATCTTAATTCTATTCAGACAGGTATGGTCATAAGAGAGATGGGTACTTATGCATGCAATTTTCTCTCAGATCATCATGTTTCTGCCATGGTCAAGAAATCTTTCTGTTTAGCCCAGTTAATTTCTAAGGGACAATCTTCAAGATCCAAATAAGTCATAATACCTTTGTACTCTTCCTTTATCCTAAGAAGTTGCTTTGGTTTGAACAGTAGAAACTCTTCTAAGATAGCTTTTTCATTGCATCTATTATTGGCTCCAAAGACATGCTTGCAACTTTTATTTGCTTTTGATTTAATGCCCTTCTTATGTTTTGTCTACAAATTGTTGTCATAACAAATTAATCGTAAATAGATGAAGCTATCTGCATTTCCAATGGCATACCTCTTAAGCAGAGCTTAGACTCTTTTTTTGTCTTATTATACATTATTCATTTTATTTTTCTTCGTTTATCAAAAACATCTACTTCAACATTACAGCCTGATTTAGACATTTATCAGCTTTTCAGCATTCCTTGGGAAGTAGCCAGAATCAACAAATCAGCATACTGTAAGGCCATGTCATTTTTTTCATCAGTCCCAGGAATATCTGAGATTCTTTCTTCCAAATATTTATCTATGTAAATTAAAAAAAATCATGTGACAAGTAAACAACATCATCATTCCCCTTTGCTTATATGAATGTCTGGAGTCAAATGTCCTTTTTTTGTTTCTTTTCCCTTGTCCAGGTTGAAGATTGTAAAGTTGATATTCTAATAATCAAGCATATCATGAATCTTTCTTCCACAGTCTTACACAGTTTCCTCTGATTACATGAAGAAACACAAATTGATTTTAGGTCTATTGTAATTAAGAAAAGTTTTGGGGATCTGAAGTAAACATATTTTTATTATATTGTTGAGTAGAATACATGCATCACTCATGGAATACTTGCAAATATATGTAAACCGAACATTTCATAAAGTTAGTTGTATAATCTGGCTATTTAATTCTTATAGCAAAGTTGCTGTAAATATTGTCATAGAATTATCCACTAATGTGATTGGTCTTAGATTTATAGTATTTATATGAAACTTCTTTAAAATATAGAACACATTATTCCCCCTTTCCAAGATTTGGGAAAGGACTTCTCATTTAGACATGATGCAAAGAGTCAATTAAAAGTATGCACTATTTTCCATAGTATTGCACATAGGTTTCAATTCTAATCTTATTAGGCCTGCAGCCTTTCCTTTTTATAACTTTTTTATACATACATCTTTTCACTTCCACTTCAGTAAATCTGCTTTCCAGTTCTTGTCATTTTCTTTTTTGCTATGCTTCCCATTATTTCCAAGTCTTTTTCTGTTCTGGTCCCTATTGGACTTCTATAAAAAACATATCCAGTGTTCTCCATTTATATATTAATCACCAGAGGTTTTTTTTAACATATCATCATCTTCTGTCAGCTGTTCCCGTTAGGGGTCGCCACAGCGGATCTTCTGTTTCCATTTCTTCCTGTCCTCTGCATCATGCTCTTTCACATCAACTGCCTGCATGTCCTCTCTCAACACATCCATAAACCTTATCTTAGGCCTTCCTCTTTTCCTCTTACCTGGCAGCTCCATCCTTAGCATCCTTTTCCCAATATACCCAGCATCCCTCCTTAGCACATGTCCAAACCAACGCAATCTCGCCTCTCTTGCTTTGTCTCCAAACTGTCCAACCTGAGCTGACCCTCTAATATACTGATTCTTAATCCTGTCCATCCTAGTCACACCCAATGCAAATCTTAACATCTTTAACTCTGCCACATCCAGCTCTGACTCCTGCCTTTTCGTCAATGCCACCGTCTCCAACTCATATAACATAGCTGGTCTCACTACCCTCTTGTAGACCTTCCTTTTCACTCTGACTGGTACCCGTCTGTCACAAATCACTCCTGACACTCTTCTCCACCCACTCCATCCTGCCTGTACTCAGCTTCTTATTTCTTTCCAAACTGATTTGCTGTAACCATTCACAATTATATGCAAATAGCATCTTCTTCTACCTTAGTTTTGCAAAGCTCGTAGTTTTGTCTTTAGTTATTTTTCTGTGGTGTTGACCATGAATAATAGTAATAACAATAAATGTTAACCAGGTAGGTCCACTGGACACACAGTCCCTTTTCAGGGGCAACCTGGGAGCAATGTCTGGTTAAGTGACTTGCTCAAGTTGACAAGAGTAGGTAAATGAGGGCTGACAGAATCAAACCCTGTACAACAGGAGCCACAGCTCACAACTTTAACCTCCGTACCAGCTGCCAGACAATCATTCTAATTTATCATAACCATTTTTTATTAACAGACTATTAAAAGTCATTAAGTACAATAACTGAACACCCTGCTTATTTACTACACTGGATTCTAAAACAAAGCCACAGAATTTCAGAAGTCAAAAAATTGTCATACACACTATGCAGCTGTTATTAATGTGTAATACAGGCAAGTATCTTAATTAGCATGTTGATGGCAGCAGTTTAACAATCAAGATGTACGATATGGTGAAGAGGCCTATAAAGGGAGAAAGCATCCCTGTAAAAAATAGGCAAGGAAAGTAAATTAACACACACAGCTAAATGTATGGCAGTGCAAACCCAAGTGAAAAAAACAGTGAGGAATCTGGTATGTATTGGATATATACAAATATAAAACAAGGTAATAGAAGAAACTGCTATTCAACACATAAATCTACAACAGACAAATTACAGCAGGCATGCATATGTGTATAAGATATGTGACTCTCGACACATACATAAGAAAATATACATGCAAAAACATGTCTGAAATGCACACAGATGTTGCTGGTCAGCTCAGGACACATTATAATATGGTGATGTTGCAGGCTAATTCACATCACTAGCAATGTATATGACAGGGCTTGAATGAAATGGGAGTGTAGGGCGTGTGTGGGGAACACTTACAGCACATACACCCAAGAATGGAGAGATATGAAAGCAGAACAGGGTACAGTGAGCTGGCTGATATGAATGGAAGAAGGTACAAGAAGGTCAGAGAGATGATCTTTTCTTTCCTTTCTTTTCCTTTCATTACCTTTTCTTTTATTTTATTTATTTTTTGTGATATGGGAGAGGATTGTTACGAATAGGTACATGGTGAATGAAAGGAATGTACAATATAAAAGACACATGGCACAACCAAGAAAAACAGGTACAACATACGGTGGGGGGGGGGGTATACAAAGACAGACACCAAAAATTATATATGCAACACATTTCACAAAATGGCAAAACTATATGCACACTTGTATCATGATCGGGGAAATAAACAGGCAAAATAGCTATCTCACTCCCATTCATAACTAGCTTCTTAAGGAATCACATACACAGTATTTTGAAATAGCACATTGTATACTGAATCACAAAACATAACACATAACATTTATATTACATATGAATTATATTCCTACCTCTTGGTATCATAATATAATATGTTAGTATGAAATGCGCTGCTAATTTATTTAATGTCAACAAAAGTCACCAACTCTGAGTAACTACTGAGACTATTACTAAAAACCGAAATAATCAAAACTATCACCATGTTGTAATAATATATATACAAGCTATTGGACTATACAGAATTTTATTTCTCACATCTCTAGCTAGCGCTTCTTTTCTTATTTTCACCATATGTTGGTCAACATGAAATCCTTTGAGCTTCATTTGTCCTCAAGATAAACAAAATATTGAGAGTCACAATGCTGATTGCTCTTTTCCACAGAAATTATTGTCAGTGAGATTTTGAAGTGTGTGACAACAATGATTCATTTTTTTTGGTAGATTCTTTCCTTTTTCACATTGGTGTGACTGTGTAGTTGGTGTACCTTTGGGAGGAGGGGAGTTTGATCCTTCATTGGGGGTGCAGGGGAGCTTGCCCCCTGCAAAAAAAATGACTAAAGTGAAAATTGTCACCCTTCAGGGTTTGGGGCATTGTTTTTTGGTATTTTAGATCAGCAGCTTTGAGGAAGTCAGTGATTCGTGTTATAAATATTATTTGTTGTTCATCATATGTGCCGTTTAGATGGATTGTAGGAACATGTACTACCTTATTCAACTCTACTGTTTTTACAAGAATAGCCCTTGTTCAGCTTAGCAATTTTTTTGAACATTTGTTAACCGGAGAAGTCCAACTTGGAACAAACCCAATTTTCAGCAGAGGCCAGGGTAGAAACTCTCCAGATGCATGTGTTTGTAATGTGGAAGGAAACCCACATGAATGCAAGTAGGACATGCAGACTCTGCACAGAAAGCTCGAACCAGAGAACCTCTTGCTGTGAGGTGACAATGCAACTGCTGCACCACTGTGCAATTCATCTGCCATTTCTTCTGACTGTATGAGTTTTCAGCTGCACACATTGTATTTTCCATATTAACATGACAACATATGCATAATTAATTTTGATAACATTAATCTTTTAAGACAACATTCCCCCTATATTCAAATTTCTAGAAAAAATGTGTAAAGGTTTATAAGATAACAGCTTTCTCAAATTCTGATCTGCTAACATTATTTTTAGCCCCTTCCTATAGTTTGCTAAAACATGCCCCAGGATTCATGAAGCTTGCGCCATGTGCTGGAGTAGCACCGGCGATCTAGCGCCAAATATGTCTGCCGAGCGATTCAGGTGCGAGCTGTTTCCACATGCAATACCAGCGTACACCAGAGTTGCGCAGCTCCTGGTGCATGTATGCTAATTACCCCATGCGCAGCAGTGTAGCATGCAAATTAAGGTATATAGTGATTCATGAAGTGGTGCAGGAAAAGCGTAAGCATGTAGAACTGTAAACCAGAAAAAAAAAAAAACGGTTTACATTTTGTCAAACATAAAATTAGAGCCATGAAAGCGGACCAGACTTACGTATTATAATGTTAATATATGCCAATGGCTAAATATATAGCCAATGGCATAACAAAACATGCACAGTATATAAAAAATCACATTTAATGTCATGGCCACACTAACTCAAAGTAAAACTGCAGTGCATCTGTGCTCAAACAGGATCACAAGGAAAATATATTTAGATGTCATAAAACTGCAATGTAACACACTTCATGATATCCCCATAATAGTCAATGGCATACATGCTACACCACAACCATGGTGCAAGGGTTGCTAAGGGTCTATGACAGTGTTCCGTGTGATAACTAGGAATTAGCAGTCAGTGCCATGAAATGAGTCAAGTAATACTGAATCACAAACTCCCCACCAGCATAAGGATGTACCATACAGCATAGTCGTACAAAACCTAGGAGTGGCCTGGAGGTAAACATGACATCAAGAGAGAGGCACGCCACCGTAGCTGTAAGCACATTGGATCATTGCTAATCCATATTGCCTGTTGCTAAGCAAAGCCGCAGGATAGGGATGTGGATGTGGATGAAAACGTGCATGAAATTCAGTAAATGGCTGTGAGCGGAGCACACCACAGCTGAAACAGGAAGGATATGGGAAGACAATAAGGAAATGCTGCAGCATGGTAATTGGAGTACAAATGAGTAATTAACACCTAGGAACTCACAGTGGGCCATAGACAACAGCTAACAAGGCTGCTGGCAGCTACCTGCAGAACAGGAAAGGGGAGGTGCAGTACAGCAAAGAAAAGAGAACTGTCACAACAGAACAAAGCAAACCTGCAGGAGATCAGCTACATAACACATTTCCCAACACAATCCTGGGTTGTGAAAGTACAAAACAAGAAACCCGGCAGCTGGATGCATGCCTGACAATGGGAGGGGAAATGGGTTGAAAATTTAAGTAAAGGGCAATAGATGAATCATGACAGCCAAGTGTAAGTCAACACCAAATGCCCCACAATAGCAGTAGCTGCTGTAAAACCAATAATTAAGATACCCTGCAGCTGGAATAGCGCAAACACACCCAATTACACTAGCATCATCCATTGCACAATAGTATAAAGTGTGAAAGCTGCACACACACACTTGTGTATTCCCAGACACTCTGCACCATTGGTGTATACAGATGGGGAACTTTTAATATGTACATGTTAGGGGCCTCCATAGCTTTGATTCACCAGCATGTGTTGGAGACTGACGGTGGTGTGGAGGATGATGCTGACAACCATCTCAGGCACCGCAGGAGGAGAAGAGTGTTCAGACCCAGGGTAACCTACCAGGGGCTAGATGATCTGTAAATAGTAGAGCATTACAGGGTGACAAGGACTCATACAGCAACTTGTTAAGCTGTGCCAGCCACCCCTCAGAGCCAGAAGTAACAGAGGGGAACCCATCCCAGTGGACACGAAGATATGTGTAAGCTTGAGAATACTAGCCACAGGTACCTTCCAAAGGTCAACTGGGGATATCATGGGGATCTCACAGGCATCAGCATCCAGGGTACTCCACCAGCTCCTGGATGCCATGTTACTACATGCCAATGAGCACATATACGTTCCCCGAACGCAGGAGGAGTTGGCAAGCAATATGCGTTTCTTCCACCATGTGGCAGACTACCCGGAGGTACTGGGTGCAACAGACTGCATGCACATACACATCAAGTCACCACCCGGTGAGCAGGGTAGGTGCTACATAAACCACAAGGGATTCCCCTCCATCAACTGCCAGGTTGTTTGCAATGCCCAGGGCATTATCATGGATGTGTGTGCTGGCAGCTCTGGAAGCTATCAGGACTCCCACATCTGGCATGCCTCACAGCTGTATCAGGCATTTGCCAGGGGGGACATCCCATATGGCCACCTGGTGGGGGATGCTGGCTATGCACTGGATCCATGGATGATGACTCCCATCAGAAATGCACACACAGCCACACAAGAACGCCATAATGAGGCACACACAGAAACCAGAATCATCATAGAGAACATGTTTGGGATGCTGAAATCACTGTTCTGTTGCTTGGACATATCTGGTGGAGCCTTGCAGTACTCTCCAGGCACGTGTGCCCACATCTTCATAGTATGTGCCATGCTACACAAAATGATCCTGCGGAAACAACTGCAGCAGGGACAGAATGGTGAAAGCCCTCACAGCCCACCACCATTGCCAAGGGACCCACAGGCACAGAGAGATTCAGACCACGAACACACTGTGCTAGTCCCAGTAGGCAGACGGAGACGTGCCCAGTATGCCCATGCCTTGACAAAGAGGGAACGTATAGCACACACAATGACAGTGTAGGTACTCATGGACTGACACCCTTCTCCACCTGCACACACAGCAAACATGGATGGCGCACAGACACGACCACCTATAAATTGTCATGTATAGGTGGTCTACTATGTGCATCCTACATAAGTAGCCCTCAACTATTGTACACACAACTGCCATTGGCACAAGGTAAGTCAATACCTGAACAGTAAATTAAGCTATCAACAAGTGTCCATACTGTATGTAGAGGTTCATAGATACATAGGTAGGTACATGCCCAACTGCCGAGGCCACTCATAAGCATAGGCAAAAAGTGTCTGCTGTCACCACCCCATCGATTAACTAACTCTGTGGAGCAGAGCCAACTGCAGGATCCCTTGGGTGTAGCCACTGTTCCCCACCCACTCTGCAAGGATTCCCTGGATTGTTAGTGAGGGGTTTTGTATAATGTAATCAAGGATGTAGTTCCAAATAATGGGGAGTATCCCTGACAGGAATCTTCACCGATGTTTACATGTTACAAAGTATACCTTAAACACAGCTTGCATATATAGGTAATTCTCCACAGAATAATAAACATGTGGAACACACAACTGCTGAAATGTACATTAATTACCCTTGCACTACCAGTGCCTTCTCTGAGAGGTAAGATATCACTGCCAGAATTAGAACACACAACCATGTACACAATCATCACAATAACATACCAAAAGCTACCTGAGATGTACCAATGGCAGTCGTGTATAGTGACAGGATAAAACACAAAAGGTAGAAATGTGTTGAAATAGGACAAACCAGCATGTACCCAATGAAAGGTGTATGTTTTATATATATGCATATATATATATATATATATATATATATATATATATATATATATATGTACATAGATATATATATATATATATATATATACATCATCATATATATATATATATATATATATATATATATATATATAGAGAGAGAGAGAGAGAGAGAGATGTCAATATATGTGGATATACATATATATGTAGATATATAGATAGGTTAACAACATCTACATAACCATGGAGGTACATGTAAATGGGATACCTACCACATACCAACTGCTTTACATACCGACGCGCATAATCCCGAGGCTTAAGGTCCGAAAAAACACTTTACCGAAACGCCAGATGTGCGTGGTGTAAAATCACAATGTTAAGGGACAGTTAGTCAGTGCTTCTGTGTTGTGGTTCATAAGTTCATAGGTTCATAGGTTTATACTAGGCTATCTGCCCTAAGGCATTTATAAGCCTAGCCCAAAGTTTTGTAGCTTATGCCACCCCTTATATGAAAAAATACTGTACCCATTAGTTTGTTGTGCCTCTGTCCAGCAGTGACACAGAGATAATTCCCGGGGTAAACCTATGATCTCCCATCCACAGGTCAAGATTTCTCTTGAACAGAGCCAGCGAGGTGCTCTGCCTCACATGGACCTGGATTTTATTCCACAGTATAGGGAGTCTCTGAGTGATAAATCTATCCCTCCAGCACATCCTATTTATATCCGTGCTAAGGTTTAAGTCGCTTGCTCTAGTGGTTTTGGTGGAGTTGGATTTTTTGAGGTGGAGCATGTCCATTAATTCTGGGTTGGACATGGCCTTGTATGTCAGGCACATGTCACCTCTGAGCAGACGGTATGCGACTGAATAGAGCTGGAGTTTCTTCAATCTGGCAGCATATGACAGATTTTGGAGTCCTTTTATCCTTTGGTGAGGAACTTTTGGGGTCTCTCCAATTGCTGCAGATGTCGGGTGAGATACATCCCGAATGGGGCATTGTACTCGATCATTGGTCTGATAAGTGAAGAGTACAGGGGAACAATGACCTCACTAGATCTGGATGTGAATCCCTTCATGATCAGGTGGGCAATGTAGAAGGTCTTTCTAACCACTTTAGCAATGTGAGTGTCAAAAGAAAGGCCACTGTCAACCTGGGTCCCCAGGTCCCTGATAACCTCTTCTGTGCTTAGTGGATTGCCATCTATATGGTAGCTTGGGGTTACCTTGTTTTTCCCGAAGGGTATGACTATACATTTTTTGGCGTTTAACTTCAGGCCATGGCTCTGGCACCAGCTATCTGTTTCCGTGAGTCCCTTCTGAAGGATATCCGTGTCCAATGCACTTTCCACTATGGCACCCAGTTTGCAGTTGTCTGCAAACTTTGTCAGCCAAAGTCCTCCCATGTTGGCCTGTACTTCTCAGAAGTAGATGCCGA
The DNA here is from genome assembly GCF_019279795.1 of Protopterus annectens. Taxonomy (NCBI): domain Eukaryota; kingdom Metazoa; phylum Chordata; order Ceratodontiformes; family Protopteridae; genus Protopterus; species Protopterus annectens. The sequence goes on from NC_056743.1 coordinate 1,457,578,308, forward strand.
ACAATAGGGGGCCAAGGACCGAGCCCTGTTGGACACTACTTGTGACTGGCTTGGAGTCTGACATAGCGCCAGCAACTCTAACCCTGTGGGTTCTGTCCTTAAGCCAGTTTGCAACCAATCTTGTGACATATGGGTTTACATTTAAGCTGGTAAGTTTTTCTACAATACCCAAGTGGGGTATTGTGTCAAAAGCCTTTGCAAGGTCAAGGTAGGCTGTATGGACTGCCTTTCCCTCATCAATGGCCTTGGTGACTGTTTCGAAGAAGTCGACAAGTTCAAAAGGCATGATCTGCCCTTGATGAAGCCAAACTGGGTCGGGTCCAATGTCTGCAAGTCCCCTATATCTTTGTTTATGAGCTCCATTATGATCCTCTCCATAGCTTTGCAGACTAGACTTGTTAAGCTTATGGGGCGGTAATTACCAGGGTCCGTAGGCACCGCCTTTGTGGAGTGGGACCACAGTTGCCGTCGCCACTCTTGGGCACGATCCTGTGGTAAGGCTGAGATTAAACAGCTGCCCTATGTGGGTTTAATTCCTCATTTAGCTCATGTAGCACACAGCCGGGGACACCATCCGTCCCATTGATGCTGTGTTTTTAGCTTTAGAGAGAGCAGCTTTCACCTGCGCATTTGAGATGTCTGGGAGGCTACACCGCTGGGATAGTTATCTCTCCTTTAGGGGAGAGGGTGAAGTTTGCACTGAACCTGTCTGCCAGTATGTTGGCAATGTCTGTGGGTTCAGTGATTTTTGTATCATTTTGGACTAATTCTGAGCATATCTGGGAGTTTCCACCCAGGTTCCTAACATAGCTGAAAAAGGCCTTATGATTGTCCTTTGAATCCATGGCAATTTTTCTCTCAAAATTGGCCTTAGCTGATTTTATGAGTGCTCGTATTTTTACTAATAATGATCAGGGTGACTTCCCTTTTATGGATTTTGTTCTATCATGTAATCGCTTTCTCCTCTTATTGTAAAGTTTGTTAATGGCTGGGGTCCACCAGACTGGACGTTGCCCTTTGTGGAAAGAGTCTTGGTTTTATTTGGGATTGCCTGATCCATGCAGTCCTGGAGGTGTTCATAGAAGGCATTTGTAAGGGCTTCCACAGCTTGGGTTGTGGTTTCCACTGGCTCAGGGGCCTTGAAGGATACCACACCAGTCTTGAGTAGTGTGAAGTTTGCTTTAGAGAAGTTCTTCACTGTGGTCTTTTTTGTTTGGGGTGGGGGCGGGATGTGGATTTCCAGTGAGATTAGTTTATGATCAGATCTCACCAATGAGGGATATACTTCCAGTGTGGAACATTTTGTCCCCATGTTTGTGATAATGAGATCTAGTATATTTTCTCCTCTCGTGGGAACAGTGACTAGCTGTTCCATGGCATTTGAATTTATGAACTCCATCAACCATTGGGCTAGAAAGTTAGGGCTTGAGTAATGTTCCCAGTCTATATTCAGGTAGTTGAAGTCACCCAATATGATGGTGTTTGGAGATACATTTATACACTCCAGTGTCTTCAGGAAGGCTGTGTGGGGTTCCTGAGTTTGAGAGGGTGGCCTGTAACATGCTACAATTTGTAGAGCAGTTTTGCCTATGGTTTGTTGCACCTCGATGGTTTCCGAAGCTTTGTGTGTTGCCACCAACCTGGAGGTGTGGGTATCCTTTAAGAATATGGATACACCCCCTCCTTTTGTGGTGTGGTCTGGGTTTTGGGGCCGGAACGCATGATATGAGGTAAAACCTAATAGTGCCGGGGTGCTCTCAGGAGCCTTGAACCAGGTTTCAGTTACAGCACAGACATCAATGTTCTCCATACTGAGAAGGGCCTCGAGTGCATGCATTTTGAGATTTAGACTTCTGGCATTGAGCAGCATTACCCTCAGTTTCTTCCCATTTTTGTTTTCTAGGGTGGTAGGTTTAGAATTTGTGCCTTGCCTAAAAAAGGCACTATGGGAGTGGCAAGAGCCTTAGCCAATATCCGGAATCCCAGGGGTGACAGGTGCAAGCTGTCCCTTGCGAAACAGCGTGGCTTGTCAAGCATGTCATCCCAGGCAGACAGATACTGGATCCCCTTTGAATGACACCAAACATTAAGCCAATTGTTAAAGCTGATCATCTTGTCTCTATATTGTGGCATCATTCTTGGTGAAGGAAGGATACTGCTCAGGGTCAGGGTCATACCTGCCTGGGCTACATAATCAGAGAGCTCCTCTATGTCTCTTTTCATGTAGTCCAGGGAGGTACATCTCAGGTCGTTCACACCAGCATGGACAATGACTGTGTCATATTTGTACTTGCCGTGGAGTGACCCAAGTGTTTGTGTTATGTGGTGGATTCTAGTGCCCGATAGGCAGTTTACTGTGACCCTCTCCTTGTTCAGCCTGGTGAGTGGGACGTCAGTGTGTCTGACTATGGAGTCACCTATGACAAGTATGTTTGGTGTTGTATTTGGCCTTAAGGGCTGTGACTGCTTTGCACACTGATTTTGTGCTTTATGTGTTGCTTGTGGGGTGTCTTGAGGTAGCAGTTGTTTGGGTGTCTGCTTTCGAGGCCTCTGCTGTTTATGTAAATTTTTAGGTTCAGGTAGGTTACTGTGTGTAAGTGTGTTTCTTAGGGCTGTAGTGTGTGTAAGTGTGTGTTCTGGGTGTGGTGTGTGTTCTTGGGGGACTGTAATGTGTGGGTGTGGATTAGCTTTGTGCATCTGTTTGCACGATTTAGGAGGTAGAATATTAAAGTGGGGGGGCGGGGGGTGCAGACACCTACATGGGGGGTGTACGGGGGGCTTAGCCACCTGCTCATACGTAGTGTAGGATGGTTTATTTGGATGTGGTGGATAGCAGTTTGTCTGTGTGTGCGTGTGTGTGTTCCATGTTCATGTTACTTTCACGAGTTACTGCCACTGTCGGTAATGTGGGGTATGGGAGTCTGGGCCCGGTACTGTGTGCGTCGGAAATCTGTGGTTTCAGGATTCTGTAGGTATCCTGTATACAGCGGTTGAAGTGTTCATATATGTCTATAACATGGACCATAGCAATCACACATTCCGCCACTACCAACCTTTATGAACAAAGGATATGGAGAGTATATGCCTATACACTATTACAAATATGTGCTATGGACATGAGCCAATGATAGCGTTACCACCTGTCCCACTTTGCGAGGGACAGTCCCTCTTCGAGTGGTTGTGTCCTGACTAAATATATTAAATGTGACAAATGTCCTGGGATTGTAGCACATAATTATGTCCCATATGTACTGTAATAGTTGCATACAATAGTTATTTCTATATCTAAAATACCTATATGTTACAAGAAACAGGATAAGCAACTAAACTGCTACAAGAATAAGCTTATATTTAAGCAAGAAAGGAAAGTTCTATCCCTTGTACTGACCATGGGTTTGTGTCGACCTGTGAATTCTGATGTGTGTCCCGAAAATGTCCCACTATGGCCATATGAAAAGGTGGCAACCCTAGCCAAAGAGGGTCAGTCACCAACACAACTATGATGACTGCAAATACCTATGACATAAATACACAGCTTTCATGTAGCAACACTTTATTACATTTAGATGTATTACCGAAGGGATTCAAGGACTAACATCACCTGCATGCTATACAGGAACCACATAACAGTGCCTTAATGAATCAGCCTGCAATTACCATTGTATTAGTCCACAAAAAGATAAGTTTTCAAATAGGGAAGGAACCCTCACACACATATCAATTATGTATAAAAGCAGTTCCTACACACCTGCATCTGCTATGCACACCCACCATCACCCCCACACCCAAACATATTACAATGCAAACTGTAATAACATCACAAATCATTCACTCACTGTACAATATCTGCAGAAGCCTTAACATACCTTGTCAGAGACACACTAACATGGCCCTATGTGAAATAGCTGCTGTTATACAATGGAACAGCTGCTGGTGTTTCAGGGTTTGTCTGCACTAATCCCGTTTCAGAGGGTTTTGTGTACACCGGGATGTGTTAGCAATTACTGAGCAACAGCACATTATGCTATAATTGTACACCAAATCAAGGTTGTCTTAATAACATAAGAGTTCATGCATAGCCATACAGCCTTGAGCTGCTCAAACATCCTTGCCAGACTAAACATCTGCAGATGTATCAGATACACACAAACCCTGCATAAGTAGCAATGTTCGGAAATATAACAGCTGTACTCACATGTAGAACAAAATCATCTAGCCATTACACACAATCCATGTGAGTCATGAAGCTAATATATCTCTGTGTGTCTACATATAGCTGTTGAAATTCATCACAAACAACACATTCAGGCCGTCTTCCTTAAAAGTAAGGCAAAGGGACAACGCCCAAAAGGAGTACTCAGTTATACACCACTGTTGCCATGGTATCGTCTAATGGAGTAGCTGCACAGCTGATCTGCATCTAATTAACTACTTTGGAACACCAATTGGTGGACAGGATACCACATGTTACTGATATGTAACTAGAAAAGGATGGGTTATCACACATTCAAACCACCAGTATATACCAGCGCAAAGTTACAAAGAACATTGAAACACAAACTGAAAAGGATTGAATCAATGGTTAACGACACCTCGGGTTACTAATAAGGTATGTAGAACAGTCATTATGTCTGTGTATTTAGTACCTTTCTGTAGTATTTAAAGTGCACGCAATCCATATAGTGGAAACAGTTATCTTGTAGTGATGTATTGTTGAGCATATTAACGCTTGTAGTATTTGTGTGTACTGCTGTAGGTCACAAGGCAAACACCACATACACCACAAGGGATGCTATATAAGGGCTTTGAACAGAAATACTCCTCACCAGCTGCTGTCAGTGGCAGGGCTGGTCCAACAAGTATGTACTATAACAGGGGATAGTATATGTTGATATATTGTAACTGTAGCTATATGTATGGGTGTATTACTGAGAATAACATGTCGAAGGTTGGGCTACTGTGCAATTATGATTTGCATTGTGGGATATTGTGCCAATAACTGCGTAATGTACAGTATTGTAGGCAGATATGTATTACAAGCTACATAGCATTACTGTTATGTTAGGCAAACATTAGTTATGTCTATTGGCATTTACAATACACAATAACAGGATACATATGTCTTGGGCCTTGTATGTCAAGCAGAGATCACCTGTGAGTATGCAGTATGCAATGGAGTACAGGAGGAGCTTCTTAGGTTGGGCTGTATAGGTCATCTGTTTGAGGTCAGTAATCCTCTTGGTGTAGTACTGTTGTGGTCTTCCAGGCTGTTGCAATTGTCTTGTAAGGTACATCCCAAATGGGGTGTTGTATCCTTTAATTGATCTAATAAGTCATGCGTAGAGAGTCACAATGGCCTCCTTTGATCTGGATGAAACCCATTAGAGATTAGGGGGGGCCATGTAGAAGGATATTCTAACCACCTTGTCATTATGGGTATCGAAGGAGAGATTGTTATCTACTGGGGTTCCCGGATTCCTTATTACGTTTTCTGTATGTAGGGGACTAGCACCTATGTGGTAGTCCGTGGGTAATTAGTTATTTCCAAAGGGGATGACTATGCACTTTTAGGCATTCAGCTTGACACCATGATATTGACACCAGGTATCCATCTCAGTGCAACCCTTCCAGAGGGTGTCTGCAACAGCTGGGGAAACAATTATGTCCCCTAGTTTGCAGTCGTCTGCAAAAATTTTCAGCCAAAGCCTTCCTGTGCTTGTCTGTACATCAGAGAAGTATATAGCAAACATGAGGGTTCCTAGAACTGAGCCCTGGGGGACGCCACTTGTAACTGGTATACAGACGGACCTAGGGTATGCAACTCCCACTGTGTGGGTTCTGTCCGTGAGCCACTTTGCAAACCATCACATGACGTAGGGGTTAATGTTCAGGCGGATGAGTATGTTGATAATACTAGAAGGAGTAATGGTGTTGAAAGCCTATGAGAGATCTAGGTAGGCTGTGTGGATCCCTTTACCCTCATCTAATGCCTTGGTAACTGTTTCTAAGAAGTCCACCAGGTTTAGGAGGCATGGTCTGCCTTTAACAATGCCAAACTGGGAGGGGTCAAAGGTTTGGAGGTACCCAATGTCTCTGTGACTGAGATCCATGATGTGCACCATGGCCTTGCAGACCAGGCTAGTCAGGCCTATAGGGAAATAGGTCCCATGGTCCGTTGTGGTGCCACCTTTGTGGAGTGGGATAACTGTTGCTGTGCGCCATTAAGGGGGCACTATGCCCAATGTGAGGCTATTATTGAACATGGTGCATAAGTGGGGAGCCAGTATGTTCTGAAGTTTGTGTAAAACGCAGTCTGGGATGTTGTCCAGTCCTATGGATGCTGGGATATTGGCTTTAGAGTGTGCAGCTTTGACAGGGAGGGGGGGGAAGGTAACACTGAACCTATCTGCCAGGATGTTGCCAATATCAGTTGGTTCTGTAATGTTCGTGCCTTTGTGCTGTAACATCGAGATATGTGACATAGCTATAGAATGATTTGTGGTTGTTGCTGGAATTAGTGGCGGTTTAGTTTTTGTAGCTAGCTTTGGAGGATCTTATAACAGTATTGTCCATCTGCATGGGTGTCATGACGTTCACCATGTCTGTCTTAAGAAGTATGTAGTTGACTTTGTAGACATATTATACTGTGGTTCACTTAATGGGGGGGTGGGGGTGGTATGTGGATATCAACGGTGTTCAGCTCATGGTCAGTCGGACCAACGAGGAGTTGGCTTCATGTGTGGAGCACCGGTCACTCATGTCGGTAATGCCTAGGTCTAGGATATTTTTGCCCCTGATGGGTGTGTGGCTATGTTGATTCAGGGCATTGGTGTTTACGAATTCCAGAAAGCATTGAGCTAATATGTTGGTAAATGAATAGTTTTCCCAGTTAATGGTGGGGTAGATTCAGTGAGACTATATGATGAGTGTGGTGAGGTGCAAATGTTTACCTTCTCCACATGACTGTCAGGGTCAGGCTTGGTTGGCGAGAGCTTTACCTCCAGTTTGGCTAAATGAGTGCATCTCTCACAGGTTGTAGTGTTGGGTGGTAGGCGGAGAGGCTTGTCTGTGTACATGAGGCGATGTGTACATTGCCTCAAGATGTCCAGATTCATCAGATAGACAGGTGAGAACACTGGCAGTTGACTCTTGGACATGCCTGAATATAGAACTACTTTCACCTAGATAAGTGAGGAAAGTACAAGAGCTATTTTACTCTAAGCAAATGAGAAAAGTGTGTACAAAACCTGTTTACCCTTACCTCTAGGTAATGAGGAAGATTGAGTGCTATAGTAATTATTAGCTTATGTAGTGCTTACAAGTTCTGAACAAGTACTGAGCATGAATAAGCAATCCAGATAGGGTCTTGGATAACATAAACACCCCCCAACAGGTACGCAGACATATATCCATGTACACCA
>NC_056743.1:1457601819-1457711819 GCF_019279795.1 Protopterus annectens
ATATATATATATATATATTTTTTAAAATTTTCGGTCTGTACATACCCAAAAAGCTTATTTTTTTTCCCCTTGGGTTTGCCACCTTTTCAAATGGCCAAAGTGGGGCATTTTCGGGACACACATCAGATTTTACAGGCTGACACATACCCATGGTCAGACAAAGGTTAGAACTTTACTTATTTGCCTAAATGAAAGCTTATTCTTGTAGCAATTTAGTTGCTTAATCTGTTTCTTGTAACATTTAAGTATTTTAAATACAGAAATAACTTTTTTATGCAACTGTTACTTGAAATATGGGACATAAGTATTTCCTACAATCACAGGAGATTTGCCATTGTATTATATTTGGTCTGGACACAACTGCCCAAAAAGGGACTGTCCTTCACCAGGTGGGACAGGTGGTAACCCTACTTATGTCTGCTTTAAAGCGCCTTAAGCACCCTATATCTGACTGCCACTATACGAATGTGTAAGGTATATATTCCCGATAATGCACGTGGGGAGACGTGCATCATGGTCAGGTGTTTAATCCCAGGTTATAGGTTCTGCAGGACCGGCTGGAGGCTGAGCAGTCTTGTGGACAACTACTGCTCATATAACTTGTGTTCAGATGTATACAGGACTGGACAACGTGTCGTGACACTAAGTCTAATGTTTAGAACAGATACTTATTCCCATGAGGGATATCCAAAAATGTGGGGACCGATGACCTTCTTTGCTTTACGGCAATAAGGTAGGGTTATACATGCAAGGGATACATAGTTTGCAATCCTGAGACTGCCTAGGGTGAGACTGCCTACTAGATATGGGTAGGGGTCACTATGTGCAGATATGGCTGCGGCTATCTAGCAGCCCGAGTATGGGTGGTTTTGGTGGACATTCAGGAAGGGGGGGTGGTGTGCTGTGAAAGGGATGATGGGTATTCAAATATGTATCCAGGTGTGTTGGAGTTGGATGGCTCACTTCAGGCCAGACCATTATGTGTTTATGTGCCGGTAATGTTTCTGTACATGTGTATTGCACTTTTTAATGTTCACATGTTTGTGAGATTGTATTGCAGATGTGAATATTTGTTCTTTGGTTATCTTCCTGATTCACCCAATGCTCCCCTCGTAGACCTCTAGTTCACCTATTGTGCATCCAACCCAGTCTCCCCTTAGTGAATTATTATATTACCCATCACCCCCCACCCCCATATTCCACAGACACCATCCATTCCTTCTCTAGTTGATGGCCCATGACACAGTCAACAGAACACATTGCGTACACTACATATCTCTGAGATCAATATGGCTGTGAGGACTACCCTAGCATTTTTGATCATCCACATGATGTACTTCAAGCACATAGGTACAAGCAAATACTTATCTTTCATGACATGGTAGGTAGACCTGGGTAATACCCGTTCATCTATGGGCCATCCTGACAAGGATGACTTGGATCACGAATGGGCAGATATTGGGCGAACGCTCTGACCATTGGTAGGGTTGCCACCTTTTCATATGACCTGAATGGGACATTTTTGGGACACACATCAGAGTTTACAGGCCAACACATACCCACGGCCATTACAAAGGGTAGTACTTTAGTTTTATGCCTAAATATTACCTTTTATTGTTGTAGCGGTGTAGTTGCTTATTCTGTTTCATTTACTTGCTTATTCTGTTTCTTCTAACATTTAGGTATTTTATATATGGAAATAAGTATTGTATGGAACTATTACATAAAATATGGGACATAATTATATCCTACTATCGTAGGACATTTGACATTTATAATGGTTTTGGTATGGACACACCTGCCTAGAGGGGGACTATCCCTCACAATGTAGGACAGGTGGTAACCCTAACCATTGGGCTAGGCTTAGCAACTAACAGCACGTTAACACGATGCATATCACTTCCACTTGGTATCACTAACAACACTACAATGGAATGCGGACACAGGGTTTTAAATATCATTTGTTCAAGGGACGGGGACTCAATATTCAGCTACGTGCCTTTGTGTTTACTTTTTATTGTGGTGTTCGCAAAAATGTCTTGTATGCTTTGCATACATTTCAGTATCCATGGACACTGACAGGAGTGATTACTATTAGAGGCAGGCTGTACTAGTCAGCATTTTAGGTTGTGCGTATGCAGCCAACATGTTCATGCCTCCGTGCAGCGCTTGGACATGCCCCCTGCACTCGTACATGTTTCCTATGCATGTGGCCATTACGGCAGCGTGCCTTCATTAATATGCATGTGGTGCTGCTGCACCATCTCTATGCCACATGGTCAGCGCAAGGCTAACGCCATCCTTGCACCGAGTTTCATGAATCCTGGGAATGATGAGAATTGGATATATTTACAAACACAGTAGATGGTCTTATGTGAAAGTATTTTTCACTTGCATTTCTCATCCTCCATAACCTGGCTTTAGCAATAATTTACTGCATATACATTTTCCTGCTCAGTTTGTGCTGAATGCCTTCAAATATTTCCTTCAAATGTCAAGGATTTTTGGTATTACACCTAGCTCTAATGAGTTCACCCAATAGAAGTAATACAATTAAATGTGGTAGATATGTGCTGTTTGTATGTAAAATGTGTTAGTCAGTGTTTCCTTCTGAAATAAATTGATTTTTATCGTATTATCCACACTACCAAAAACTGTCCGATCAAAAAATAAAAAAATGAGGAAAATAATCAACTAATGTTGACTGGAGTTGATACCCGATGTGTTGCTATTTAACTTTTTAGCAATTGTTTGCAATAATTTTACTTCCCTTAAACAAAAATAACAAATTGCCTGTACAAAACACACATATTACTATATGTTGAGACCTACATGATTCATTGTACATAAAACTCTTTTCATATTCTGACCTAAACATGTTAGCATATGATGGAGATAAAGGGGCACCTATGACAGCACCTTGTTTCTGCAGAAAACACTTTTGGCCAAAGTTAAAAATATTGTGTGTGTAACAAAAATGCAACAGGAAAAACATAAAAGAGGAAAAGGGTCCCTCAGTTAAAAATTCTTTTACTGCCCATAAACCAAATACATATTGCCTACTGGAATATAAACTTCTGACTTCTAAAGTTAATAATATCAACTTCTAAACCCCCTTCAGTTCTGTGCACACAAATATCCACTTTTCTGTCATACTCCAACAGAGCCTCAGCAGGGAAAGGAATCCAACTTCTTCATCTCAAGTTCTGCCTTCCACTTAACTCAGCAGCGTCTGCAAAAACTCCATTATTTATTATTATGTAATGTTAAAAAGATGAGTAATTAGGGCTTAATAGTGGACCCTTAAGTTAAGGGCAATTCAAACACTAAACAACAAGATTTGTAGATTTATCACTCATTCTCCAAGAAATGAACATTTACAACTGCAGAAAAAGTAAACTAGCTCCCCATTAAGCAGAGAGCATACCTACTTCTAGAGTCACAATTCAAGCTACTACATGAACAGACTATCCCTCATTTAACCTCTAAATAAGGTAATCTCCAACATACAGCTTTTGAAACCTGAATATACTAGTCCTTTAACACAGATCCTACTTTTCAAGTTTCATGCATCTGAACATGCATTCACATTTCTCAGTCCCAAACTATGGGAATACTTCCCTCCTGAACTTAAGTACACTTCATCTTACCCCAAGTTACATGGAATGCTAAAATCTTCTTCTTTCGGCTTTTCCCATTTAGGGGTTGCCACAGCAGATCACCTGTCTGCCCAGAATTGTAAGTGGAGTTTTACAGTGTCGAGTTGCTAGCCCGGCGCCCAACCTTCCACAGAAGGCACACATACACACACACACACACACACACACACACACACACATATATATATATATATATATATATATATATAGAGAGAGAGAGAGAGAGAGATAATATCTATTAGTCTGAATGTATCCACAAGGACGTAAAAATAAAAAGTAAAAAGTCATGGACATTCATAAGCCATATTACTGAAATGTTTCATGTCTTTAAGGATCATTTGCATACATCCCATTGCCTCTATTACAGAAGGTTTAAGGTATTACACAGTGAAACCCTAGCTTGGCTCAGGTTTCTTGTAGTGTTTTTCTGACTGGTTTGTCTTGTGACCTTTTTACTCTTTGGTATGGATGTTAGTTGGGATATTTTGCAGACACCTTAATGGGTATGGACATCAGTTGGGTTACAGACCTTGTGTTTCTAAACTATAACAAAACATTCCAGTTATCTTCTTGTGGTCAGGTCTTAAAAAGGATGAAGCATGCATGCCCAGAGCTATTGAGGGTTAGCTTTATTGTCCTGAATTTATCTACAAAGACCAAAAAAAGTAAAAAGTCATGGATGTTCATAAACCATGTTGCTGAAAAAGTTGATGTCCTTAAGGGTCAATTGCATGGGCATCTGTTACCAGAGGTTTAAGTTATCACAAATTGAAAACTCAAGCTTGGCTAGATTTTTGTTGTATTTTTTTTTTTACTAGTTGGTTTGTTTGTGTGATCATTTTACTCTTTGGTTTGGATGCTAGTTGGGATATTTTGCAGACATGGTTATGGACGTCAGTTGGGTTATAGACCCTGTGTTTCTAAAGTATAGCCAAACATTCCACTCATGCTGTGCTGTCGAGGTCATAAGAATGCTTAAACATGTATACCCAGAGCTAGTGGCGTTTGGCTTTACTGGCTTGAATGTATCCAGAAAGACTTTAAAAAAAAGTAAAAAGTCATGCACATTCAAAAGGCATATCGCTGAAACACTTGATGTCCTTAAGAGGTCATTTGTATATATCCCATGGGCATCTATTACAGGAGGTTTAAGGTATCACACAGTGAAAACTCTATGTTCTATATATGGTTTACTATGAAAATGTCGACCGGCAAAACATCACTCCGGTCACAACATCAAAGAAAAGGGCGCATGTGAGATTATTCAACTACACATAATGTTGAATCTGCTGAACGAATTCAGCAGATTCAACATTGTTTTCAAACAGAGCACTTGACTGCCATATAGGAGCACACTTAATGTGAAACTCCTATAGTTAACATCAGGGTTTTGCAGGGTGCAAGTCCGCTGCACCCCCTGCTAACTATATATTCCAACTACAAGAGCGCACTACAGTGAGAAAAGGGATGAATATCCCACACCGCACTATACTGGATCTCTGTGAAATTTTTCTAGTTCATATCAGAGAATGCACAGTAGCATTCGCTGACATGACTTTCAAACATGGTATGCTCAGCAATACGGAAATTAGGACATCTGTAATTCATTTTTCCATCTGCAGAGCATCCACATTCGATATTATGTTTGTAAACCTATATGTGTGTGTATATATATATATATATATATATATATATATATATATATATATATATATATATATATATATATATATATATATGGTTTCACTTCATATTACCGAAATGCTGAAATATCGAATTTCAGCATTTCGACAGTATAAAGCCGAAACCATCACAACACCGACACTTCACAATCACGAAACCAAAACATTGAACATACACAATACAGCACACAACACACAAACCATAACACCCACACCACAAAACAATTAAATAAAATGAACCAGCACACAGGCACACACACCTACACTGCAAGCCCTCCTGCACCCCTACACACCCCCTACTTATATATACAAACTCTGAGATTGCACAAACAGTAAAGAAAAAAATTATCACACACAGCCAACACACACAATCATACCTCCACCTCCCTACCCTAACTCACTCGTACAAATTAGAAAAACACTCATGCACACCCTTTCACTTTAAACTGCAGACACCATCCCAGCCAAACACTTCCGCAACATAACAGACATGCATAAGCGTGAATTTGACATAGTCCTATTTGCGCTTATGCACTTTTGTTATTTTGAAGTTTCGACTTCATGGACATGAATTTCTGGGGATCCAGTGTCTGTCAGCCTGGGACGAAATGCTCGTCAAGCCGTGTTGCTTCGCAAGAGACAGCTTGCTCCTGTCACCCCTAGGCTTTCAAATACTGGCCAAGGCTCTTGCTGCCCCCATAGTGCCTTTTTTAGGCAAAGCTCAAAAGTCAAACCCACCTCCATAAACAGCACAAATAAAATAATGAGGGTTATGCTACTTAATGCCAGGAGTATAAATCTCAAAATGCATGCGCTTGAAGCACTCCTCGGTATGGAGAACATTGACATCTGTGCATTAACTGAAACCTGGTTCAAGGCTCCAGAGAGCACTCCAGCACTACTGGGCTGCAACTCATACCACACATTTTGGCCACAGAACATGGACCGAAACACAAAAGGAGGGGGTGTATCCATATTCATCAAGGATACCTACACCTCCAGGTTAATGGTGCAGCATGATACCTCTGAGATCATCCATGTGCAACTGACATCGGACAAATCTGCAATGCAAATTTTGGCCTGCTACAGATCACCCTCCATGACCAATGACCACCACTCTGCCTTTCTGGAGACAGTGGAAAACATGAAGGTCCTACCGAACACCCTGATATTGGGCGATTTCAATTACCCTGCCATTAACTGGGAAAACTACTTGAGTACAAACTCCCAGGCACAGCGCTTCCTGGAATTTATCAACTCAAATGCCCTGGATCAGCTGGTAAACTCCCCTACCAGAGGTGAAAACATATTGGACCTGGTCATCACCAACATGGGCGACAAGTGTTCCACACCGGAGGTCAACCTGTCAGACAATAAACTAATCACTCTGGATGTCAGTATTCCAGCACCACCCCCAACCAAGGAAACCACAGTGAAAAACTTTTCTAAAGCAAACTTCACCTTACTTAAGACAGAGGTATAAGTTTCACAGCCCCCACACTAAAGGATAATGCGCCCAAGATGCAGAATCCTTTACAAATGTACTCTGTGAGCACCAACTAGGATACATGGATTGTGCCATCCCTAGCAAAACCAAGACTCACTCCCCTAAGAGAAGGAAACCAGTCTGGTGGACCCCAGCCATAAACAGGTTATACAATAAAAGGAGGAAACTAGTTCAGAAAAAAAAGCAAATCCCAAGAAGGAAAGACATCCCTGATCAGTATCAGTAAAAAACTAAGGTCCCTCATAAAATTATCCAAGGCTAACTTTGAAAGAAAAATAGCCAAGGATTCGACAGATAACCACAAAGCCTTATTTAGTTATGTAAAGAATCTAAGTGGCAACTCAGATATGCTCTGAGCAAGTGCAAAATAGCACAAAATATACTGAACCTACTGATATTGCCAACATCCTGGAAGATAGATTAAGTGCAAACTGCACCCCCCCCTCACCTCCAAAAGGGCCCACAGCAATACCGGAAAAGTGTAGTGTCCCGGAAATCACAGATGCACAGGTGAAAACAGCCCTTTCAAAAGCCAAAAACACAGCATCAATGGGGCCAGATGGTGTCCCAGGATGCGTTTTGCATGAACTACAGAAGGAACTAACACCCCACCTAAACATGCTGTTCAACCTCAACCTCTCCACAGGCTACATGCCCATAGAATGGTGCACAGCAATGGTTATTCCGCTCCACAAAGGAGGGGCCACAACTGACCCTGGTAACTATCGCCCTATAAGCCTGACTAGCCTGGTCTGCAAGGCTATGAAGCGCATCATCATGGAACTCATTAATAACGACATTGGGAACCTCCAAACACATGACCTGACCCAGTTCGGCTTTGTTAAGGGCAGATCATGCCTACTAAACCTGGTTGACTTCTTTGAGACAGTCACCAAGGCCATAGACGAGGGAAAGGTGGTTCACACAGCCTACCTTGACCTCACCAAGGCGTTCAACACCATTCCTCACTCAGATATTATAGAAAAAGGTATTACAGAAAATCTCATCAGCTTGAACATAAACCCCTACATCACAAGATGGGTTGCCAACTGGCTTACAGACAGAACTCACGTGGTAAGAATAGCAGGATACAGGTCTGACTCTAAACCAGTTACAAGTGGTGTCCCGCAAGGCTCGGTCCTGGGACCCCTACTGTTTGGCATATACTTCTCAGAAGTACAGGCGAACACAGGAGGACTATGGCTAAACAAGTTCGCCGATGACTGCAAACTGGGAGCCATAACTGACTCTAGAGCTGACACGGACATCCTTCAAAAAGGCCTTACTGAGACAGATACCTGGTGTCAAAGTCGTGGCCTCAAGCTAAATGCCAAAAAATGCATAGTCATCCCATTTGGGAAAAACAAAATACCCACGAATTACCACATAGGTGGCAGCCCCCTTAATACAGAAGAGGAAATAAGAGATCTGGGGACCCAGGTAGATAGTAATCTCTCCTTTGACAATCATAGTGCCAAAGTAGTTAGGAAATCCTTCTATGTGGCCCATCTAATTACTAAAGGGTTTGCATCTAGAAATAAAGAGGTTATAGTGCCCCTCTACTCGTCACTCATAAGATCCATCATAGAGCACAATGCCGCATTTGGGATGTAAATCACAAGACACTTCCAACAGCTGGAAAGACCACAAAAGTACCTCACCAAGAGGATTACTGGTCTCAAACATATGTCCTATGCAGACCGACTGAAAAAACTCTGGCTGTACTCAGTGGCATATCGCTTACTCAGAGGTGATCTCTGCCTGACGTACAAAGCCATGTCCAACTCAGAACTGATGGACATGCTACACCTAAAGAAATCCAAGTCACTGTGAGACACGCGCACTAGTGAGTTAAACCTCACCACAACAATATATAGAACATGCTGGAGGGATAGATTCCTGTCACAGAGACTCCCCATGCTTTGGAACAAAATTCCTATCTACATTAGGCAGAGCCCCTCACTAACACTCCTCAAGAGAAACCTTGATGAGTGGATGGGTAACAGAAAATACACCCCTGGAATCACTTCATTGACTCTGCGTGACAGAGGCTCAGTTAATTAATCAATGGGGCGGCGAACGCCGACACACTCTGGCTTGGCTTATAAATGCCCTCGGGCAGATAGCCTAGTACCTACCTATGAAATTATGAACCTAATTCATGTTTATGAAGTGAAACCGTATATATCTATATATATCTATATATATATATATATATATATATATATATATATATATATATATATATATAGTTTCATAGTATAGTACTAGGCTATCTGCCCTGGGGCATTTGTAAGCCTAGCCATAGTGATGTGGCTTTGCCACCCATGAAATGGTACAAAAATGTACAGAATAAATCTAGAATACTGTGCCTCTGTCTAGTAGTGACACAATGAAGGTCCCCTTATATAATATAATATAATTAGTTTACTGTGCCCCTGTCTAGCAGTGACACAGATGTGACCCCTGGGGTAAACTTACGATCTCCCATCCACTCATCAAGATTTCTCTTGAAGAGAGTCAGTGAGGGGCTCTGCCTAATATGAACTGGGATCCTGTTCCATAGCATGGGAAGCCTCTGGGTTATGAATCTATCCCTCCAGCATGTACTATTCATACTTGTGCCAAGGTTTAAGTCTTTAGCTCTCGTGGTCCTGATGGATTTGGATTTTTTGAGGTGGAGCATATCCATCAGATCCTGATTGGACATGGCGAGATCACCTTATGCTACTGAATAGAGGTGAAGTTTCTTTAGTCTGGCAGAATAAGACATATGTTGGGAGACCCTTGATCCTTTTGGTGAGGCTGTTGCAACTCAATCATGGGTCTGATGAGGGAGTACAATGACATCCTTGGATCTGGATGTGAATCCTTCATGATGAGGTGTGCAAGGTAGAATGTTTTCTAACCACGGTGTCAAATGAGAGGTTGCTGTCTACTTGGGTCAGTGGGTTGCTGTCTTTGTGATAATTATGACTATACATTTTGGCATTTAATTTAAGGCCGTGACTACTGCACCAGTTGTCCGTTTCAGTGAGGCCTTTTTGTAGGATGTGTGTGTCTGCTGGTGTATCGACTATGGTGCCTAGTTTGCAGTCATCTGCGAACTTTGTCAGCCACAGCCCTCCCATGTTTGCTTTAACATCTGAGAAATAAATGCCGAACAAGAGGGGTCCCAGGAAAGATCCTGTGGGACACCGTCTGACATTGCTCCAGCGATTTTAACTTTATGGGTTCTGTCCTTTAGCCAGTTTGCAACCCATCTAGTGACATAAGGTTTACTTTTAAGCTGTTTAGCTTATCTATGATGCCTGATCCAGGTATGCTGTATGGACTGCTTTGCCCTCATCAATGGCTCTAGTGACTGTTTTGAAAAAGTCAACCAGGTTTAAAAGGCAGGATCTGCAAACTGGGTGGGGTCAAGTGTCTGTAGGTCCCTATGTCACTGTTTATGAGTTCCATAATGATTCTTTCCATAGCTTTGCAGACCAGGCTAGTGCTTATGGGGGCGGTAGTTCCAGGGTCTGTAGAGGCACCCACCTTGTTGAGTGGGACCACTGTTGCTGTGTTCAGGTACATATCGGCTAAGGTTAAATAGCATTTTTATGTGGGTTTAGCTCCTCTTGGAGTTCGGGATACCGTCAGGTCCCATTGATGCTGTGTTTTTGCTTTGTTTAGGCGGTTCTCACTTGGAGATCTGAGATGACAGGAGATTACATTCAGCTGGGATAAGTATTTCTTCTTTGGGGTGAAGGACACTGAACCTGTCAGCCAAAATGCTAGCAATATCTGTGGGTTCAGTGTATTTTTGTTGTTGTGAACCAACTCTGAGCATATCTGAGGAGGTTCCTAACATAGCTGAAGAAGGCTTTGTGGTTATCTTCAGTGTCCTTAGCGATTTTTCTCTCAAAGTTTGCCTTGGATGTTTTATGAGAGAATAGTTTTCTGCTAATGTTGATCAGAGATGTCTTCCTTCGTGGGATTTCGCTCTGACGTGCAGTAGCTTCCTTCTCTTGTTATACAATTTGTTTATGGCTGAGGTCCACCAGACAGGACGCTTACATTTGGTGGAGAGGGACTTGGATTTGTTTGGAATTGCATGATCCATGCATTCTTGGAGACGTCCATAGAAAGCATTTGTGAAGGATTCGGCATTGTGGGATGTGGTATCCACTGGCACAGTGGGCTTAAAGGATACCATCTCAGTCTTAAGAAGAGTGAAGTCTGCTTTTGAGAAGTTTTTCACTGTGGTCTTTTGTGCTGGGGGTGGAGGTGGGATATGTACATCCAGGGTGATTAGTTTGTGGTCAGATCTCACTAGTGAGGGGTATACTTCCGGTGTGGAGCATTTTGTCCCCATGTTTGTGATGATCAGGTCTAGTATATTATCTCCCCTAGTGGGAGAGGTGACTAGTTGTTCCAGTGCATTTCAATTTATGAATTCCAGGAACCTTTGGGCTAGGGTATTAGGGCTAGAATAATGTACCTAATCTATGTTTGGGTAGTTGAAGTCTCCCATGGTATTTTGTGATACATTCATATCCTCCAATGTCTTCAGGAAGGCTGAGTGGGGTTCTTGAGATTGGGAGGGTGGTCTGTAACATGCTACCAGTTGTATAGCAGTTTTGCCTATGGTTAGTTGCACCTGTATGGTCTCTGATGCTTCATGTGTTGCTACTAACCTGGAGGTGTGGGTGCCCTTTATGAATATGGACACTCCCCCTCCCTTTGTGGTTCGGCCCGGGTTTTGGGGCCGAAAGGCGTGATACGAGGTATAGCCTGGTAGCGTGCTCTCAGGAGCCTTTAACCAGGTTTCAGTTACTGCACAGATGTCGATGTTCTCCATGCTGAGGAGTGCATCAAGTGCCTGCATCTTGAGATTTAGACTTCTGGCATTGAGCAGCATTACCCTTAGTTTTTTTCCATTTTTGTTTTCTAAGGAGGTGGGTTTGTCTTTTGAGCCTTGCCTAAAAAGGCACTATGGGGTGGCAAGAGCCTTAGCCAATATCCGGAAGCCCAGTGGTGACAGGTGTAAGCCATCCCTTGCAGCGTGGCTTGTCCAACATATTATCCCAGGCAGACAGACATTGGATCCCCTAAGAATGACACCAGTACTTGAGCCAATTGTTAAAGCTGATCATCTTGTCTTTGTATTGTGGTATCATTCTTGGTGAGGGCAAGATGCTGCTCAGGGTCAGGGTCATACCAGCCTGGGCTACATAATCGGAGAGCTCCTCTATGTCTCTTTTCATGTAGTCCAGGGAGGTACGTCTCAGGTCATTCACACCAGCATGGACAATGATGGAGTCATATTTGCACTTGCTTTGGAGTGACCTGAGTGCATATGTTATGTGGCGGATCCTAGCTCCCAATAGACAGCTCACAGTCACCTTCTCCTTGTTCAGCCTAGTCAGTGGGACATCAGTGTGTCTGACTATGGAGTCACCTATTACTAGTGTATCAGGCAAGGTGTTTGGCCTTAAGGGCTGCGATTGGTCGACACACTGATTTATTGAAGTATGTGTTGCATGTGTTTTGTTTTGAGGTGGTGGATTTTTGGATGTCTGCTTTGGGAGCCTCTGTTGTTTTGGTAAGTTTTTTATTAGAGTCTCCGAGTATGTCTTTGTGTTTTTATGTGTTTGGTTTGCAGTTGTGGTAGGTCTATGTGGGACTGGGATTGTTGTGTGTGTGGTTGCCATCTCCTCCTGCCTGGTCATGCCAGCCCTGAGTTGAGAGAGTTCAGCCTCCAGTTTGGCTATATAGTTGCATCTCTCACATGTATTTGTGTTTGTTGGGAGGAGGAGAGGGTTGTCTGTGTACATGAGACAATTGTAGCATTGTCTCAAGATGCCCAGATTGACCAGCTGAACTGGAGACGACGCCAGTAATCTCCCACTTGACATGCTAGAACAGTATAAGGGAGTGGTATATCTTTAAGGGAAGTGGATATTCACAGGGGTGGTAGGTAGATGTAGTGTTTTACTTAGTACGAGAGTGCTTACTTAGTAGAGAAGTATTGAGAACAAGTGCTAGGCTTATCATACAGTGAGTAGTCTGGTTATACTAAGAGTAGAGCTTCCTTAAGGGAAAATTTGAAGAGCAGACTTGCCGGAGCCATAAAAAGTTTAACCTTGTAAACAGTGAACTACAAAAGAGCTAGAAATGGTCCCAAACAACCAATTACTACAGCTTCTTGTGCTGAGGTCACTTTCCACAAGGACAGGTAGGCTGCTCAAGGCTCCCCACTCCCACTGGTGAGCAAAGAAACTTCCTTCTATCCAAGTAAGGTAATGGACAACACAGGAACTACACCACAGCCCAGAATACAGCAATGCCTGTAAACTCATCTAAACTAGTCGAGGAAGGTGGGAAAACAAGGGTTATATTTTGTTTTTTTTTGTTTTTTTGGTAGAAACACACAGAAAATGCAAAAACAGTGATAAATTAGTTACACAGGCTAGCACACTTTAGTGGGCAGCCTCCACAGTTAAATTAAACAAACAAACAAGCAAACTTTCGATCAGATTCGACTAAATGTAACTTTAAGTGCAGATTTTAAAATAATGCAGCAATCAGGCTCCCCACTCCCACTGGTGAGCAAAGAAACTTCCTTCTATCCAAGTAAGGTAATGGACAACACAGGAACTACACCACAGCCCAGAATACAGCAATGCCTGTAAACTCGTCTAAACTAGTCGAGGAAGGTGGGAAAACAAGGATTATTTTTTTGTTTTTTTTGTTTTTTTGGTAGAAACACACAGAAAATGCAGAAACAGTGATAAATTAGTTACATAGGCTAGCACACTTTAGTAGGCAGCCTCCACAGTTAAATTAAACAAACAAACAAGCAAACTTTCAATCAGATTCGACTAAATGTAACTTTAAGTGCAGATTTTAAAATAATGCAGCAATCAGTTAAAAAACAGTTCAGGCTTGTTCAAGGTAAGCTACAGAAGCTATTTCAATTGAAAAAAAAGCAAAGATACTTAAATCCAGAAGGTAGTCACTTTTCTGAGTTCCCTGCTGCTAGGACCACTCTGTAAACCCACGTGGATCTTGTCTGAGCAGTATAGCCAGAAAAAAACGCCCAGAGGCGGATTTTAAACATTGAACTACAAAAGAGCTAGAAATGGTCCCAAACAACCAATTACTACAGCTTCTTGTGCTGAGGTCACTTCCCCCAAGGACAGGTAGGCTGCTCAAGGCTCCCCACTCCCACTGGTGTGCAAAGAAACTTCCTTCTATCCAAATAAGGTAATGGACAACACAGGAACTACACCACAGCCCAGAATACAGCAATGCCTGTAAACTGGTCTAAACTAGTCGAGGAAGGCGGGAAAACAAGGATTATATTTTGTTTTTTTGATTTTTTGATAGAAACACACAGAAAATGCAGAAACAGTGATAAATTAGTTACACAGGCTAGCACACTTTAGTGGGTAGCCTCCACAGTTAAATTAAAGAAACAAACAAGCAAACTTTCGATCAGATTCGACTAAATGTAACTTTAAGTGCAGATTTTAAAATAATGCAGCAATCAGTTAAAAAACAGTTCAGGCTAGTTCAAGGTAAGCTACAGAAGCTATTTCAAGTGAAAAAAAAGCAAAGATACTTAAATCCAGAAGGTAGTCGCTTTTCTGAGTTCCCTGCTGCTAGGACCACTCTGTAAACCCACATGGAGCTTGTCTGAGCAGTATATATGTCTAAATATATATATATATATATATATATATATATATATATATATATATATATATATATATATATATATATATATATATATATATATATATATATATATATATATATATATATATATATATATATATATATATATATATATATATATATGCACTCTATGTATATTGTTATTTCTTCCTGAGTGGAAAGCAGCCTTTGTATTGAAATGTATATTGATATCAGAGCATCTTATGTTCTCATTTTACTGGTGTATATAATTTTGTATTCTTAGTATTACCCATTCTTTGTATTTTATTCACTGTCTATTCATGTTTCTGTTATTTTATGCATTGTTATTGACCCTGGGCTAAGACTGAAATTATTGTTCTACCTTGGTTAAAAAATTCAATATATAAAGTTAGCCAAAATGTTTTTTACCACTGTGTATTCCATTCTTCTGAAAGTACTTCAATTGAATTTTTTCTATGTATGATGAGTTGTAAACAAAAGATCCTAGCAAACAATAAATCTATGTTTTCTTAACGCACGCGGGAGACTGTTAGCCTACCAGGAATATTCTACATGTTCTTATAAATCTTTTAAATAGCATAAAATATGGCATCGGTAGAACACAATATATAATGCTGAGATTATATATATTATATATAACCTACAGATTCACCTCTTTTCAGAAGGTCATAAAATTCATTACAGTTACTTTGTGCTCAGTTGTATTCCTTTCCAGTGATTGATATTGCATAGCACATACTTATATAGCCTCTGAGAGTCATATTAACTGCATTACAGCACTTGTCAGCTTTACATACTTAGCTTTCTTTCTGACTTCTAGTATTGCAAACCTTCCCATTCTTGTATTATTGGATTATACTGTTTTGTAGCTCTCTTCTGCTTAACAAATTTATACTGCATTTCATTAATTTGTACTTGTTCAGAAACATTAATGAAAGCATTCACTTTAGCTGGTACAAACATAATGATGTGATTAAAATCAGATACCTTAAGTTTAAACAGCCTCTTCTCAGATTAACATCTTCATTCACATATGAACGTTTAAGGTATCATTAAAACCAAACATTTCATGAATACAAAGCTTTAACAAATCATTGTCAGAATCCAGTTCATCAGAAGAAATAGTTATAAAACGGTTTGTAGACTCATCTAAAATATTTTCTTCATATAATATCAACAAAAAGATATATTTACAAGTTGGTACTAACCTTGACCTTAGTCACTTTAGGACCTTAATGTTGGAAAATAATCCCCTTAGGTGCATTGCCTGTTAATACAGATCTCAGCATACCAAAATCATGTAAATGCATAAGGCGTAAGTGAATAATCTACTATTACATAGTTCCATTCAAAAAGAAAAAAAGATAAAGCTGCAATAATGCAAGGTTACAAAGTGTGTACATTTAAAAGTTAAAACTATCCACTGCTTGAGCTGATGATGTCTTCAGGCAAAAATACAGGTTTATAAGGTAAGAACTTTCTCAGATTCTGATCTGTTAACACTATTCTCAGTTCCTTCCTATAATTTGTGTAATGCATGGTGAAAATAAGGTATGTTTAGAAGCAGAGTATATGTTTTTATCTGAAGAAATGCTTTCTCACTTGTCTGTCTGTACACACCATACCCTACGCCTGCACCCTCTCCTTGCACAGCTTTATTTCTGGCTTTAACAATAATTTCCAGTATATAACCTCCCTTACTGAATCGATGCTGAACACCATCAAATAGTTCCTGCAAATGACAATGATCTCTGGTTTTACACTTACCTCTAATGAATTCACCCAATGGAAGGGATGAAATTATATATGGTAGATATGTACTGTTTACATTGAAAATGTGTTAGCTTATGTTTCTTTCCGAAATAACTTGGTTTATATCGTGTTATCCACACTATTGTAAATTGTCAAATAAAAAAAAAAAAATTAAATGTACTCATAATTTTATTGGTGAACTTGATACCAAATGCATTGTTATTTAACATTTCTGCAAAGTTATCTGCATCAGCTTTACTTCCCATATACAAAAATAACATATTATCTATACAACACACATATATTACTATATTATGAAACATAAATGATTCATTGTACATAAAACCCTTATCAAATTCTGACATAAAAATGTTTGCAAGTGATAGATCAAATAGGTACTCATGGTAATGCCTTGATTCTGCAGAAATCATTTTTAATCAGACTTATAAATATTGTATATAAGATAAAAATGCATCAGGGAAAACACAAAAAAGGAACGGACTCTTCACCTAAAAACTGTGTCACTGCTCTTAAACCACATACATGCGGCGGACTGTCATATAAACTTCTGATATATAAAGTTAGCCATAAAAAATTTCTTGCCACTATATATTATATTATTTTGAAAGTATGGCACTTGAATTTTTTTTATATATGACTCTGAGTTATGAAGAAATTATGCTACTTCACAATAAACAACAAAAAAACTGAGACGGACCTAGGACTGGAACAGAAATCGAAGCAAAGAACAAACAACTGCCATCCAAGCAAAGAACAAACAACTGACCACTAAAGGATTGTTTCTTTCTACAACAACTGCAAATTGGAATGGTTTCTACCATTGTTGGATTCATTTTCTGTGGTCTTTGACTTCTACTTTACAATAAACTCATGTTTCCTGACAAAAGTACATCCCAGAGTATATTGGTTTACCAGGAAAATTCTACATGTTCTTATGAATCTTTGAAATAGCATAAAAGACAGCATTAGCAGGATGCAATGTATAATTTTGAGACATCTTCATTACTTAAGAAACCTACAGAGCCACCTCTTTTCAGAAGGTCATAAAATTCATTATTATATTCAGTTTTACAGTTAATCTGAGCATACCTGTATGCCATTATATTAATACTGCATGGCATATGTTAATATAGTATTTGAAATTCATAATAACTACATTATCAGCTTTGTCTGCTTTACATACTAAATTTTCTTTCTCTGACTTCAAGTATTGCAAAGTTTACCATTCCTCTTTTATTAAATTATAATTCCCCTATGTGTTTAACAAACACATACTGGATTTCATTAAGTAACATATTTTTGTTCAAAATCCATATTAATGGAAGCTTGCACTTTAGTTGGTACAATCATACTGTTTTGATAAAACTCATCACCTAAAGTTCAATGTTCCCTCTACCCAGATGGATTGCCTTTAACAAATGAACTAGTTTCTTTTAAGGTATCATCAAAATCAAACATTTCATGAATAGAACAAATCTTGTAATACGACAATGTCACAATCTGTGTACATTTAAAAAGTTAAAACTCTCCAATGTGTGAACTGATGAAGTCTTCAAAAACAGAGGTGTATAAAGTAACATTTTCAAATTCTGATCTGCTAACACTATTCCCAGTTCAATCCTAAACTTTATGTAAAGCATGATAAAGATAGGGTGCATTTAGAAACACAGAAGATGCTCTTATTTGAAGTCATTATTTCTCCCTTGTCTGCCCGCAGACACACACACACACACACACACACACACACACACACACACACACACACACACACACACACACGCGCGCGCACACACACTGTAACCCAGACCCATCATAACCACTTCTTGTACAACTTTATAAATAATGTCCTGCGTATGTCCTCGCTTACTCAGTCTATACTGAAGACTGTCAAATATTTCTTTTAAATGACTAGGATCTTTGGTCTTTTAGGACCTTAATATTGATAAATAATCCTGTTTTCAGTGCTTAGGTGCACTACCTGTTAATAAAGATCTCAGCAGGCCTAAACCATTTACATGCAGAAAACGAAACAAATAATCCACCATTACTTAGTTCCCTGCAAAAACAAACAACAAATCTGTAATAAGGCTATGTTACAAGGTGTGTACATTTAAAAGATGAAACTCTCCACTGTTTGAGCTGATGAAGTCTTTAAATGAAAATGCTTATATAAGACAAATAAAGGAAGAATATTTGTGAAGAATGGGAATCCACAGATGATGTTATCTTGTTTTTTTAATGGGACTGATAAATGGTAGATTATTTGTTTCTCTCTTCTGCATTTACTTTGTGTTGGCCTGCTAAGATCTGTATTATCAGACAGTGCTCCTAAGTAGTAGATATCTGATGTTTTATTGTGGTGAGCAAGCTGGTGTATACAGGAATTACCTGATGTGGACCTCTTAGTGTGTAAAATATTTCTTCCATCAGACGTTTCTTTATTCTGAATATCTCTTTTAATCTGATTTTTCTACCATGTCTGAAGAAATCTATTTGTATTCCATCCCAAATTAGAGAAGTAAGTGGAAAGTACAGTTTTGTACCTACCATAAATGTAGATGTCCGAATTGGATAGCATCTGCAGTCATAACAACTGGGTTGTCCTGTCGTCAGGCAGCCCTTCAGTCGGCCGGATTCCAAAGTCCGGGTCCGGCTTCGGCTGATGTCGCACTTCACCCGACGTCATCTCTGTTGGACTTCGGGTATAAAGCATCAGCCGACGCCATTTTCTTCAGTGTTTCTTGCCCCAGATGCCAGAAGCCCTATAGAAGGCTAAAAAATTTTTGGATAGATGCCAATGTTTCCAAAAGATAGAGGTAAACACAAAAATAAGCATGTATGTACATAAACATAAACAAATACACCATGAAAGAAATCCCCCCACTAGCTAGCTATTAGAAGGGTAAACACCCTAGGAGTACCACAGAGGGAAGGAGGAGGGTAATCCTGACTGCAGATGCTATCCAATTCGGACATCTACATTTATGGTAGGTACAAAACTGTACTATGTCCTTCATGGATGCATCTGCAGTCATAACAACTGGGTAGAATACCATAGCCAACTAGGGAGGAGGATAAAGTAAATTATGGTGTGTTTAGGATCCCTTGCAGAACAGCAGTGGCAAACCCTGCTCGGGATCTGGAATATAGAGGTAAATTATAATGCTTGGCAAATGTATGCACGGAGGTCCAAGTAGCCGCCTCAATAATGTCTTTGGTAGCCACTCCTCGTAAGAAAGCTGTGGTAGTGGCTGTTGCCCTTGTAGAATGAGGTCTTATGTTCTGTGGAATTGGCTTTCCATGGAAGGAGTAACAGAATCGTATGCAATTTCCTATCCATTTGGAGATTGTCTGTTTGGAAATAGCTTTTCCTTCCCTTCCTGTTGCATAGGCTACGAAAAGTTGGTCAGTCTTTCTGCTATTTTTTGTTCTGTCCAAGTAGTAGCGTAGCTGTCTATGTACATCCAAGGTATGCAGTATTCTTTCCCTCTGTTTTGTGGGTTGGGAAAGAAGGTAGGCAGGTGGATTGCCTGGTTTAAAGACACTCTGGATACCACCTTAGGCATAAATGTAGGATTAGTCCTCATGGACACTCTATCTTGGTGGAAGATTAGAAAGGGTTGCACTGCCATTAAGGCCTGTAGTTCTGAAACCCTCCTTGCTGAAGTAATTGCCAGTAGGAAAGCAGTTTTCCATGACAGGTGTTGTAGGTCTGCTGTTGCTGCTGGTTCAAAAGGTGATAGTGTCAATTTTTCTAGCACAAAGTTCAAGTCCCAAGCTGGCAATGGTGATTTCCTTGGAGGTTTTACATTCTTGATTCCTCTGAGGAACTGCCTGAGCAAAGGGTGTGAAAGAACAGGTGGATCAAAACTGTATTCTGCTGAAATAGCTGATGCATGAATCTTGATGGAGGAGTAGGACAGGCCTGAATGAAGTAGTTCCGCCAGATACTCCAGAATGTTAGGCATATCTATGTTTGATACATCTTTTCCTCTTTCAGAGCTCCAAATGACAAACCTTTTCCATTTCCCAGCATAATTCCTTCTAGTTGAAGGCCTGCGTGCTTCAAGAATAATGTCTTTAACTCTTTGTGAAAGTTCTGTATTAGCAGCTGCTATGTGATGTTCCATGCAGTCAGTTGCAGCGTTTTTAGGTTTGGATGCATGGTGCTGAAGTTGCTCTGAGTTAGCATCAAAGGCATCAGGGGAATTGGCCACATATTGTTCCGAGACATGCTCCTCAGCAGTGGGTACTAATGCTGTCTTGGCCAGTTTGGAGCTATCAGGATTATTCTTGGACGTTCCTCCTTGATTTTTAGTAGTACTTTGTGTATCAAGGGAAGAGGTGGGAATGCATATGCTGTTAGGCCTTTCCAGCTGAAGGAGAGCGAGTCCACTTTCCATGCTAGTGGGTGGAATGTCCTTGTGCAGAATTTTTGAGCTGGTGATTGAGAGGTGATGCGAATAGATCTATCTGAGGCATTCCCCATTTCTTGAGATGGTCTTGAAGATATCCGGTGCAGCTGCCATTCGTGGGCATCCGATGTGGTCCTGCTTAACATATCTGCTAGAGTTTTCTTTCCTGGCACAAATATTGCCTGTAACTGGATGTTGTAGCTGAGTGCCAGGCTCCACAGCTCCAAAGTCATTCTGCATAGCGGGTAAGAATGAGTGCCTCCCTGTTTGTTGATGTACCACATGACTGTGGTGTTGTCTGTCCTTATCATCAAGTGGTTCTCCTTGAGAAATGGTCTGAACTTTTGGATTGCCAGTTTTACTGCCAGCATTTCTTTTAGGTTTATGTGCAGGTGAAGTTGGTCCTGTGTCCACAATCCTTGCGCATTTGTCCAGCATATGCCCCCATCCTAGGTCTGAAGCATCTGTTGTGATGGTCTGGCTTGCTTGACCCTTGCGAAAGGGCAGGCCTGGGTTTGACTGGCATGCCTGAGCCCACCATAGGAACTCCTGTTTTAAGCATGGTATTAGTGGGATTTCCGTTTCTAGGCTGTGTCTGTGTTGGGACCATAAATTCTTTAGGTACCACTGTAGTTTTCTCATATGTAGTCTGGCAAATGGAACCAAGATTATGCATGATGCCATGAAACCCAAGGCCTGCAGTACCTTTCTTGCTGTTAACTTGTTCAGTTTTGTTAGTGCCAAGAAGTAAAGAGGGAGTTCTTTTTGTTTTTCTGTAGTTAGGAATGCCATTTGTCTTACTGTGTCCAATTCCGCTCCCAGGAAAGTCCTTGTCTGGGATGGTATCAGTCTTGACTTTTGTAAATTGACTGTGTATCCCAGTGCTTGAAGCAAGTAAATGACCCTTTGTAAATCTGTTGTCAGCTTGCTTTTGTTGTCTCCTTGTATCAGGCAGTCGTCCAGGTATGGATAAATTTGAATTCCCTGTAGTCTGCAATGGGCGATTACTGATGCCAGGCATTTTATGAATACTCTGGGCGCAGTAAATAAGCCAAAGGGCAATGCTGAGAATTGATAGTGCTCTGATCCTGCAAGAAATCTGAGGTATCTTCTGCAGATTGGTCGAATGGGGACGTGCAGGTATGCCTCCTTGAGATCTAGAGTTACCAGCCAACACTCCTTGCCCAGCATGGGAGGAAGTTGCTGTAGGGTCAGCATTTTGAATTTTGGGACAATGATGTAAGTATTCAGGGTGGACAGGTCTAGAATTGGTCTCCAACTTTTTTCCTTTCTTGGCACTAGGAATAGTCTGGAGTAGAACGCCTTTGCTTGCTCTGCTGTTGGCACTTTCTCCACAGCTCTCATGTTTGCTAACTCCATTATCTGTTGTAGAGCCTGTCTTTTGGAGGTAGATTTGGCATTCCTCTTTTGTCTGGTAAAGTGTGGAAGTGGAACCGGTAACCTTGATCTATGGTTCGTAAAATCCACTTGTCCTTTGTTATGTGGTGCCAGTTTTTGAAAATAAGGTTAGCTTTCCGCCTAGAGGAGCTGCTATTTGTTCCCTGGTAGGCGGGTTTAGGATTAAGTCACTGTGGCTGTGTTGATGTAGTGGCAGGTGTTGAGTCTGTGCCTCTGTTGTTACCTTGCCACTGTCGTCCTCTGTAGGCACCTCCTCTGGATTGGTTTCTGCCTCTGGAACGTCTATTCCTGCCCCTTTGAGGTCTTGTGGAGTCAGGAAAGGACCAATTTTGGCAGGCCAGTTCCTGCTAAACCTTGGGGTTGAACCTGCAAGAAATCTTTAACTGTCTGGACTGATTTTGCCTTTTCTTCCATTTTCTTCATAACCTGTTGGGCAGGTGTACCAAACAAACTTGTTTTATCCATAGGAGCATCTAGCAATTTAGATTTAACATGATCCGGTAAAGCTTGCTCCTTTAGCCATGCATGCCTTCTAATTACAGTGCCAGTCATGGCTGATCTAAATGAAGCCTCCAGTGCATCATAGCCACATTTTAAAGAATGGTTACTAACTTGCTGTATGTTATTTACCATTTCTAATACATATTTCTTATCAAGAGATTCATCAGTGGTTAGCTTTTTAGTTAACTGATCAAGCATAAACTCTTGGTATTGTATCATGTGAAACTGACAGTTTAAAGCTCTAGCTGAGAGAGTGGCTGAAGTGTAAACCTTTTACCCCATCTGTCTAATGACCGTGCTTCCCTTTCAGAAGGAACAGGGTTTTAGCTATGGTCGCAACTGCCTTGGGACCCTGGGAAATAGTTTCGGGTCTGCAAGAGGGGCCTTGTAAAGGTGGTGATGAGTATCTGGCACCCTGTAAAATCTGTCTGGTTTGGCAGGGGCTGGGGTAAAGAATCTGGAGCGGAGCAGACATCATTGAAAGCATCATCCACCACAGAGAGAACAGGAGGTATAGCTAAGGGCCTGTGCTGTGGAAGGTGCAAAAGGTCCTAAGTCTTTTCCTGGAGTCTGAAAAATCCTGTTGCTGCCATTGGAACTGTTCTCGCATGGCATGCAAGGTTTCCCCAAAGGAGAATTCTTCTGGTGGGGAAGCAGCTGGAATGGATTCTTCAGCATCAGAATCTTCAAAATTGGAGAAAGGAGCCTCTGGCTGGTCAGTTATGTCTGATTCATCAGCAGAATCATCAGAGGACACTGGCTCATGGGGCTCTGCCCTAGGTCTCTTCTCTGGGGCTGAGAGGCCCTGTCTGGGTGAGATTGAGATCCTCTAATTAATGAAATTAAATCTTCTGCCAAAGTAAGCATTTGAGAACTGGAAGAGGGCCTGGTTGAGGGGTTTAACAGGCACTGTTTTAGTAGTCTTGGCTGCTTTAGCCCTGGCGAAGGCCTTAATGGACATGGCTGCTGGAGGCCTAGCAGCACCACGTGCTGGGGTAGAGACATCCAAGGGAATGGTGTCTGATAAGTCAGTGGTAAGCACCGTAGTGGGTAAAATTTCTGAGGCCGATTCAAGAGTGTTAGCAGGGACCTCAGTTGTAGAGATAGATTCAGCTGTATTTTGATCAGTTTTCTCGGTTTCGGCCGAAACCGAGACACTCGCTGTTTGCTTAACCGTGGTTTCGGCCGAAACCGCGGACCGCGAGTGTCGGTCTTTTCTTTGCGTTTTTGGCAGAATGCGAGTCGGGGATCCGGCGGCATAATGTACGCAAAATCAGAACCGAAAACTGTTCTGCAAACTCCGACCGACGCCTAAGCGTTGTCGGTTGAAAGAAGCACAGGACGAACAGGCTGCTACGTCGTGGGCTGGGCCTAAGCAAGGCAGGCAGTAAGAGTGGAAATCTTTATGAGGTATTTGTTTCCCACAGGTTAAACAATTATTAACTTTTTCTGACATCGGCTGAGGCAAGAAAGAGTCCCCAACGGGTACTTAGCTTTAGAAGTCTTGAGTAGTATTCGGTAGAAGTAATCTCTGGATCCGACCGACCGGCACTTGCGAACAGCTTCTGCTTCGGCAAGAAAGACTGAAGAAAATGGCGTCGGCTGATGCTTTTATACCCGAAGTCCAACAGAGATGACGTCGGGTGAAGTGCGACATCAGCCGAAGCCGGACCCGGACTTTGGAATCCGGCCGACTGAAGGGCTGCCTGACGACAGGACAACCCAGTTGTTATGACTGCAGATGCATCCATGAAGGACATCATAACTTAAACCTTTCAATAACAAACTGCATAGACTGGTAGAAAGAAAAGTCTGGTAAATTCTCCTCTTGAAGGTGGGTGGAAGTCAAAGCTCCAGGGAGTAAGATATATATTTTGGTTTGTTTATTTCCTGTTGCATTATAGAAATGTGGCACACCTGAAAGGTTGGGAAGGAAACATGTAAAGCATATAAAATATAGATGCCTGCATGATGGGCAAATGAACAATGTAATGTCCAAATAAAAATGGCCTACCATGCTGCAGGGAGGAGAATCACATGATACAGCCATGAGTAGGTGATATGCAGATATATAGCTGAATAGTTACCTGACATGACAAAAAAGAGGTGTTATGGTAGTTGGGTGGTCAGCCATGTACAACAAACCATGAATAGGAAAATACATTTACAAGTACAGACTGGAAGTATGCAATGGATAAGGTGCTACAGTGTGTCCAGTACTGTCAACAGGGGCAGATAGCACTAGGTGGTGACATAATGGATGGTAAAATATACACAAACAGTTCTGTACTGCATTATGCATGTGTCCACTGCAGTATATGTCCCATGAACAGGCAGACTGCATAGATGCACACAGCTGTCTGACAGTGTTATAGGCAGCCGTATTTGTGTATTGCACCACACAGACCTGTGAAGAAACATCATGGAACATGTGATAACACAAATAATCTGACAACAGACCACGCAGACATACATTATGGAGTGAAGGGCTATCTGATGAAAATTACATATACATGTGCTGGCAGACTAAAACAATATGTATGCATATGGAAGGAAAAATATGCAGGGTCAGCTATGGCATGTAATATAGTATGCTGATGGAACATGCCTGTGTCTATGCATGTGGGAATGTCATAGGACCATAGCTATTAGAAAAATTATACATATGCAAAGGCAGTACATCCTGATCAACTGCAGTTTGAAATCAACGGGATGTCACAAGTGTGTGTGTGTGTGTGTGTGTGTGTGTGTGTGTGTGCGTGCGTGCGTGTATGTGCATGTGTGCATGTTAGGTATAGGAATACAAAATGTGACAGGACACAGATCATATGGATCTGTTATCAGCAGCACATCAGGCACAGAACGCCAAGACGTGTCACTGAGAGCTTAACAATTATTGGGTCTACTATATTTGATTGAAAGTTCATTTAGTTAAAAATTAAATCACTACGGTCACTTCACTGAAACTTCATTTTGCTGAAAACTCATTTGACTGAAACTCATTTAGTTGAAAGTTACATATGGCCATTTCCCTGCTGTAGTGCGATCCTGGAGTTAGTATATATAGTAAGGGGGGCACAGACTACCACATTGGGGGGTTTGCGGGGGCAAAGCTCCCCACATATTATAAACATTTTAAACTATACACATGGAAACTTACAAATATAATGAATAACTATTTGTAGAAGACAATATATAACCAAAGTATGTGGGGGGCTGTGCCTCCCGC
Organism: Protopterus annectens; assembly: GCF_019279795.1. NCBI lineage: Eukaryota > Metazoa > Chordata > Ceratodontiformes > Protopteridae > Protopterus > Protopterus annectens. The sequence goes on from NC_056743.1 coordinate 1,457,627,715, forward strand.
ACCCCCCTTACTATATATACTAACTCCAGGATCACACTACAGTGAGGAAAAGGCCATATGCAACTTTCAATGAAATGAGTTTTAGTCAAATGAGTTTTCAGCGAAGTACACTTTCAGTGAAGTGGCACTAGTGATTTAATTTTCAACGAAATGTACTTTCAATCAAATATAGTAGACCCCCATTATCACAAACTTGTGTCATAGAAGATAATAGTTGTCAAGTCAATGACTCGTTAATCGTATAAATATCTGGGAGTGGAAAGTCACAAGTGTGAGCAGTACAGGCATCAGAGCAGCATGGCTACTGTAGCACCACAATAATACCACAGCATGGTACACATAGTAAAACCAACACAGGATTTAAATTTTTCACAGTCATGCAACAGCAATGCCTACATGGTTGTGTGCAATGCTAAACTTGCAGCAATATATATGTACATGAACTATAGTAACACAAATGCACACCTGTGAGAATGGTTATTACATGAGTTGAGATGTGAAAATTATTGTATATTGTAGGACCAACAGACTGAGACCGGAGGTCTGCATCACCTATAGGCCACATAGGTAAAATGGCTACACAAATGGCAGGTAACCCATAAAAGGATTAAACACTGTATGCAGGCACATATATGACAGAGTGTGGTGTGAAAGGGAATACACAGACAATACTTACAGATGAGAAGGACCTTCCTGGTGGTGCCAACCATGTCCAGTAAGATCAGTAAATGCAGAGCTAAAGGCCTGTCACATTACTTTGCAATGTCCTTTAACATCTCCTGGACATGGTACACATCTGCACCTTAAAGACCTTGTGGATTTATAGTATATCACCTCCCTGAAGTCCACATCCAAACTTTAGATATGGGTGTGACATAGGCTGGCATTATTGTGATGCAGCTGTCTCTGGCTCCTGGCTGTCACTGTCTTTGACCCATGTTGGGATAAGTCATGATCTGGCTCATCCAGTAGGTAGACTGTTCTCTGGTGATAAATCTGTACACAGGTATGTCCCATCAGCATACCACCTGACACTATTACATACAACATGCCAGATCTGTCACAGCACAACTGGAATTCAGCACAGTGTAATTGATACAACGAGTCTATATCAAATTATCAAATGGCACAAATGTCGAACGGCCGGATTATCAAAAGTGCCATTGATCGCGTTCTGGTTTGTGGGATTGGGGTGCAGTGAAGCTTGGGAATTTTGCTCTTTCCTCGATGTAGTGCGATCTCGGAGTTGGTATATATAATTAGTGGAGGGGGGGCACAGCCCCCAACAAAACCAAGTAATGTGAATGGCACTTTCGATATTTCAGCCGTTCGAAATTCATGCCATCTGATAATATAATATATACCTGATACAACATGTAAAGTCAAAGAGGCTGTATATGCACATCAGTGGATAACAGCTATGTTAATAATGATGTACATGTACTTGTCAATGGTATATGTTGTGCCAGTATGCACAGCATGGCAGATAACATGGAAGGAGTCACAATATAAACTGGATCTGCAGGCTAGTAACACTTGACCTACTCACCATACAGATATGGAGTGTGTGGCATGTCAACTGCTGTATTACACAGTGCAGACTACATTGTATACCTACATAGCATACAGTGTCTCATGTGTATGTGTGGGGGGGCATGGAGCACCAAACCTGAAGCTATTTGCAGGCATGTGCAATGCAATCATAATAAGTGTAACACTTGCCCTAAAGACTTGCTCCATACATATTACCACCTAATATCTGTGTGCATAAACATTTCTGCAATTATGGCATTTAGCTGTTAGAGTGGGGATTCTGCTACTTACTATATCCTTCCAGTAGATTCCAACAAACTTCCTCCAATGGCTCTTCCTGTCTGAGTCTCATCCTCTGGTGCAGCTCATTATACTAGAGCTGAACCTGGATTCCCATGCAGTAGATGCCTGTATGATGACACAGGGGATGAGCAATCTACGTAAATCATCAGAAAGGCTTTCCTTAGGTCATTTAGCCTGACTTTATATCAAGTGCAGATATGTAATATGAACAAGGTCTCCCTCTCAAGACAATTGGGCACATGGACCTGGCCCAGTCATTTAACAGTCACCATTCTTTAGCTGTGCAGCTGTGTACAGAGATATTTGCGGTTTATCATGTACAATGGAAAAGCATCAAATCAGTCAAATTACTCATTTTTGAATTTCATATGCTTCTTTATTGCGATCTTGTGGGTTACATGTAACCATCCTGTAATACATGCAGGTAACTATCACTACTTACTAATGCTGCTGTTAAATTCTGGTCTGCTTAGATGTGTACAGAGTTAACTGATTTCATGAAGGATGTCTGCAGACACTTGGTGTTGTAAATACACTGATATATTTACAGATCAGATGCTGTGAATCACACTGGCTCCCAGTGATGTAGTCCAATTGGATGTGCCATACTACACAATTAGTGAACAATGTAATTCCACAACATTTCCTGCTAATTAACCTCTTTAGTGATATGTGGAATAACTCACATTTAAACAGTGGCTAGTAGCATATACACATTTTCTAAAACTGGTTATTTGTAACCAAGGTTGATATTAAAGAGACAGTTAGCTTCAAGAATACATGGGGTAAGTTTATGAAATAGTTTAATCAAGGTACATTTTTTACATTGACACAGCAGTGTTACACAGTCGTACTTGTACTGTGTGAGGTGTATGTTATCAAAAACTCTATATTAGTGGTCTATTTGTTTAGCTTTATGTGTCTTTGACTGGTTTGAATTACATTTCAAAGTTTACCTTTGGAAAATTTGTTGTGTGTCTCTGTATGGGCAGTTTGGCTATCCACATATAGTCTCCATGCTGCACTGACTGCTGTAAATTGCACTTCCACATTTAACTCTGGGAGGTAATCTAGGTGTCGATATATGAGAACCTTAGGCACCCACAACAGCTTGAGTATCTACGTGTTGTTTGCAGCTGTATACATTCAGTGCACTTGCATGGTTGAGCTTCTGCTTCACTGCTGTAACATGCATTTCCATGTCTGGCTGCATGAGGTAAGCTATGCTTTTGTGTGAGGACCTTCTGTTTGTTGTCACACAGGTATAGTACTATGACTGATGTCTGGTGTCATGCATTTATCCACATTGTATTTCTGGATACATGGCTTTGCTGTACCCATCTACTTCTCATTTTTCTTCTCACTTTCATTTGTGGGCTCCACAGTGCCTGCATCTGTATGCTTTCTGTGGCTACCTGTGCTCCTGTCTGTTGCCCAGATACGTTGCATACTGCCTACAGTGTAGGGAGAGAGCAGCTCCCTTGTTGTATAGTACAAATAAGGTATGTAAGTAGAAGAGATGTATGTACTGCAGTGTATGTACTTCAACCTCTTACCACTGATACATTTCAGGACTATAAGCAAGGCTTTTCTGTTGCTTCCTATCCTGCACACATGCATCTCCAGGTGTCTTTCATTACATCTGTCACCTTTTACTGTCCATGGCTGATATTAGTGTCTTCTGGCTAAAAGTCAAGTGTCCTCATCTGGTTTGCGTGCTTTTGTGCAGTGCCGTTGTTAGTCAGGGTAACATTTGCATGATGGCTATGCTGCTGCACATTTACATTTACTCCATGTACAGTTCAATTTAGGTATATAGTCCAGACCCCATGTAATATTGTGCATCACCTTACAGTAGTACATAGGTTTTACCATCCAAGCCATGGGTGGATCACACGGTGCTGTCCTGTGTACATACAGCTCCTAATTAACAGACTGTGCATTCTATTGCTGTCTGTTTCAGAAGTCTGTCCCATGGTTGAGGCAACATAACCTTACTTGACAGAACAAAGTCCTGCTGCAGGCCTTTTCTTTACATGGGGCTAAACAAGTAGGACATTGTAATGATAGAGGCCATCATTTGTGTATCTGGAATGACATTGCGTGTTTTGTAATTACTGTAGGGGGCATGAATGCATCATGCAAGCAGGCAGAGTATGTAAGGAGAGTAAAACATGCAGCAGACCACAGAGATGCCATTGACAGTGGGGATCTCTGAAAGAGGGTAGTGACTGCTGCATCTGCAGAGGGGACATTGAGGTTGGACTACCAAAAAGTAGAGATATGACATTACAGTTGTTACTTATATTGCATGATTCAACTATGTCAGTATTGTGATAGTGGTCACTAATATTATCTATGCATGTTGCAGGTTTGGCACATGTGCAGTCACCCACTGTTACAGTGGTTGATGGGAAACTGGGTAAGTAACATCCACTTATATATCTATAGTATATATACCAATAGTGGACATTTGTGATGTTAACCTGCACTTATGTTCTGGTCCCTCATGTCCAAGAGAGTGATCTACATAACTATGCATGCTTTTAAACATTTTTACTATGTATTGCATCAGCAAGTTTCATTGATGTATATGTATTTGTATATGTGTGGAAATCTAATTAAGATGGTGTGCTTCATATTCCTTAGTAGCTTTTACTGGAGGATGTCCTCTCCATCTACTTCAACTGGTCTTGATATTGGAATGATGGTGATGATACACTCAACCCAGCACATGACAAAAAGAACACAATGGAGTGCGTGCTCAGACCCACAATGACCATAGTTTCCACATATTGCAATGCATCCGGTCCATGTGACAGCTAAGCATCACTTAATGCTGTTGATACCATATCTGGTAAGTATGAGGCTAATAAGCAAAGTCATGGGTCCACCCATCATAGGCTTGTCATTAATGGGACACACACACACACACACACACACACACACACACACACACACACACACACACACACACACACACACACACACACACATACACACACACACACATACACATACACACACACACACACACACACACACACACACACACACACACACACACACACACACATACACACATGGCAGATAATCCCCAGAGGTGCCTATAAGCAACTGACGTATAGGTATGGAAGGATCTCTGTAGGTCTCCACTTGCTGCTGCAGTCAAATGACTTGGTGCATGACCTCATCTATCAGCACACATTACCTTGGTGGAGGCCACTGCCTGTGTAGCACACGACCTCGCCATACTACAGAACAGATTTGAAAGGTGTTATGCAGAGCATATGAGCATCACTGAATGTCATGTAGATGCTATAGCAGATATCGTACAATGTTTACAGCAGACCATGTCCACACAATTTGTGCAGACTCAGGTTGTGGCACATGTCATGCATGCATTATGTGCACTGAGTCAAACTGGGGTTTATTCCCAGCAGTAGCAGTCTGCATGGCAGTGAGTCTGCTGCCAGTGGTACATATTCTGTAATCTAACCAGCAGCACAACACACACTAGGTGATGTAGCTAGCAGCAATGCCCTAGTACATCCTTGGTTGGTTACTATTCCTCACCAAACAACACAGTCACACTCATAGTATTATGCAAAACTCCAGTAGCAATGGTGACTTTTCATTTGTGCCTCAGGGTGTATGACTGCTCATTCCTTGCCATGAGCAGCTACAGACATGATAGTGGTTAACAACAAGGGTATTCTTAACTGCAGCAGTGTGTCTCATGCATTGTCTCTTTCTATTGCAATCGCACCTCCCTATGGTTTTGATGACTGCTTTGCCTCCTATCACAAGCAGTGGATGCGTATGGTGCTGAAAATGTCTGATGCCACAGGCTGTTATCACAACTGTTTACCATTGACATCTGTGCTGCTGTTACTTTTTGCTGGAGTATCTGTATGACCTTTATATTATAAATATTTTGTTGACTGCCATCATACCACTATCTTTCATGTCTGACATGCATTAGGGAGCTATAGTGTAACTTTCATATTACATGGTGTAGTTTCAGTATAAATGGTTTACTGTTTTGCATTTTTTGTATGTGTGCGTGTGTGTGTGTGTGTGTGTGTGTGTGTGTGTGTGTGTGTGTGTGTGTGTGTGTGTATGTCAGTCTGTGTCTGTGCTGCCTATAACTTATACTGTACTGAGTAATGTCTGTTATCACATCATATGTGGGTATACCTGTTAGGGTAAGCTCAACTATTGCTGCATACCACCAGACCTGTTTTGCATTCATTTTCTATCTGTTGTATATTTATTCAGATCTCTGGCTATATTGACAGTTCCTATAGTTTGATAATGACAAGCTCCCCACCCTTCTGTCTGCCTCCTTGTATGGCTGCTCACATTTACAACTTCTTCTCTGTGACATGCATATTATTGTGACATATGCAAATGGCTTACACATCTACAGTAGCACTCTTATTGGTCCTGATGCTGATACTGACAGAGTGATTTGGTATACAAATGTCACACCTGTGCTTTGCAGTAGTAGTTGCACACTTGCATGGCCAGGTAATGGTCATCCCACCCCTATGTTACCATGCCCGTGCGTCTTCCTACAGTGTGTGCCAATGTGTGACATGTCCTTTGCTTGTCATCTGTGGATGGTGCTTTCTACATGGCATCTGAGTCACACCAGCAGGATTACCTGTATTATCTTGCTGATGTGTATACCATACTAGCATAGTAATAGTTCAGACATATTACCCATATACGTATATCCTCCCAGTATATGTGTGAAAATGTGGCCACCTTTTTCAGTTATGCCTGCTTAGATGCATTTATTGTTACTGTCATGTGTACATGACAACCTATCTGGGGCACGCATGCAGCAATACAGGAGAATTTATTCACAGCATATCCTTGCCATTGTTAGTACACATATTCTGCCTTGCTATGTATACTTGTACTTCACTGTGGTGCTGCTACATTGTCTCCTCCCAATATGTCTGCCCTACAACTTCAAATATATGTCTGTCTGATGTGTATTATGTACATGTATCTTGCTGCATACAATATGTGTGTATACATGGTGGCAGTGAGTACAGGTCATAAGTAGGTTTGTCTGTTATATTTTATGGACATTTACCTTCATACCATATTGGTGTCTTATATGTGCCCTGTGACCTACTGGTGGTGCCTATGGTTGCTTTTGTTCAGTTGCCTGGGGTTCTTGGGGTAGGTCACCAACACCTTGGTTTAACAAGCCACCATGATTAACAGTTAACTTATTCTGCAACATGGCACATATGGTACCTATAACCTATCTGCACAGCTTTCTCTGGTGCAAGCTGCACTACACCCTGAACAGCATCCATACACCTAAATTGGGCTTGCAGCATGGTAAATGCTGTCTCAATAACATTTATTGTTGTGGTGAAAACTCTATTTGATATGTCCTCATGAAACATGGATGGATTTCTTATGGGTGTCATTGGCCATGGCTCCAGTGGATAAATACTGTCATCTGTTTGTACAAAATATTAATAGTTAATAGGCCTGTAGTATAGGTTACACTGTTGCAGGTCCAGACATACACATTCACAAAACTGTCTATCTACTTATTATATGGCCTTCTTGAACAATGTTGTTTCTTAACATTACCTGCAGGCAACTATCCCCTCATATGGAACCATCATGTGTGGTGCCTGGGTATGTTATGAGGTTTGGATAAAGCCATCTGCTGAGCACGCTACCTGAGAGTTAAGAAATGGTCATTCTGTCTGGTTATAGAAGCATTTACCTTCTGCATGAGAGTGGATTTTGTGGGTACATTGATACAATCTATTGAATTGAGGCCATGAGGGAAATTTATATGACATAGAATTCGTCTATGGCAGTTTGACATTTCTGCAATGTGCTTGGAAACCTGAAAAAAATCTGTACCTTGCAGTAGATAACTGCCAGGAATGCTTCTAATGTGAAATATACAGCTGTGTGTGATACCCCTATGGTATCATCCATATGCTACTGAAACATTTCAGAGGCCATTGCATCAAGTGATTAGCAAACCTTGATTTCTAGTGAGATAGCGATACCCCCTAGACTGCATAGTCACATGAGCTGCACACGGTCTGCAGCAGCTCTATATACAGCCTGTACTTATCTATAACTTCCTGGTCTGACAGCTAAAATAACTGGTCCACCAACTTGCTGGGCATCTTCTGACTATTGGCCACATCTGTAAGTTGGCTTCTACCATGCCCTGCAGCATCCCCATCTGCCAGAATGTTTCTGAACTAAAATGAATTAATTCCTGTTTTTTTTTTTGTGTATTTATTTCAGTATTTTTTTCAGCTCTATGGAGGCACCATCTTCAGATTCCTGTTTCTTGCTGACCAGTTTTGATGATGTTTACTGTTGTTTTGGATGCATGTACTTTTGTGTTGGGTGGATGTCAGCATGTGAACATGCAGCCCAATATAACATCTCCAAACAAAAAACAAAAGGATCATGTAGTAAGTACCACAATCAGCTTCACTGCAATGTACTAGTAGTAAAATCCTATACAAACAATTAAACAATCCAATAAATTAATTGTAACAAATTTATTTTCGAGTGCAAATAAAATTAAACAGTTAAGCGCTTTCATCCCTGTAATTAATATAGGACTTCATCAGAACCATATTCAAATACAAATAAAATGTTTAAATACCTTAATTAAAAGTCATAAGTTAAGTTTCAATAAAACATTTAAAGGATAAACATACCCTACACACAAATCTCAGGTAAACGTATCCTATTACATACATTTCTTCTGTGAATGTAAGCAACAAACTTTGGTAAAGAATGTGTTAAAAGTGCAAAAAGTGCATGAAAAAAGTGTACGCAAAGGGCCTAAAAAATCCAGTAAAAACAATCAGATGCATTTTATTGTTAAGCTTAATAATGCACGCAATAATAATTTCAGATGCATTTTATTGTTAAGTTTAATAATGCACACAATAATTATTTATTTGAAGAACTAAACAATTTGAATAAACACATTACAGATGATTTATTTTTCGAGCATAATAGTATGAAATATAATAATTTTGATAAAGTTGAACAACGAGTTAGAATCAGTTTAAATAAAAAACAGAAAAAGTTGATGGGAGACCATCTGGAATATGCTAATCATAAAGCTTACACTTCCAAAATCCCTACAACGTAGGGATGCCTACCTATATTGATCAAAAAGGATGGCACAGTTACAACTGATTATGACTATACTGATCAATTGGTTGGGGCACAATCTAATGTACATAATCATAATTTTCACAATTCTGTACTTTTGGATAACCCACCTAAGTCTGATAACAGACTCAAATGTGAATTTTCTCCCACTGAGTAGATCTGAAAGGACTGAGAATCTAAATAGGGATGGTGTTTTTTTTATTGCATTCACCAACTCACCCTGGACCAGTCAACAGAGGATGGAGAAGGTGCAAGGGAAAGGGAAGAAACAACTGGAACAAATAGATTGTGGTAATGGTACTATAGACAGTACATTACATACTAACAATGATGATATTATTAGTACACATGGGGGTCTAGTACTTTCCTGTCAAGGATTTAAATATTTAATTATACAGATACAGTTATTACCCCAGAATGTTTTTCTCTTTTTAAAAAACATGAGTTACAGCATGTAAAAGACATAGATGTACATGACAATGATTTTTTTCAGGTACCCAGGAAAGGGGAATTCACCAAATGGAAACAAGGGGGGAGATGGAAAAAGAAGTTTTGAATCCCCACCCCTCTAGGTTAGATATAAGTAACAGAGCTGTAGATGGATCCGAGATTAAAACACAGGATGGTGTAGTGGGTGAATACAATAATTTCAAAATTTTTAATTATAGTAATTTACAATTAGAAACTACACACTTCAGTCTCCTATCGAAAGGTATGAAATTTATACCCACCACTAACTTCCATATGGTAGACTGTTTAAGTGAATTTAAACAATTTACCAGGAAGTTAAATTTGGCCCTTATGTTTAAGGACAACAAAGGTAAAATAGGACAACATAACAAACTAAAGAAAAAAAGTTGTTTTATTCCTGTTAATAATATATCAGTACAGGGTTACGAGAAGAAAGTGTCAAAAGAAATATACGAGTTAAAAAACAAAGTAACGAGCAAAAGGATTAGGAGAAATTTAACAGACGAAGAACATAATTTATTGGATGAGTTGAGGACTAATAGAAATATTCGTATCATGAAACCTGATAAGGGCGGAGGAATTGTACTTTTTGATGCCTTTATTTATAGTACTATTATCTATGATATCTTACACAATTCCGGAAACTACTCTGTAGTTTCTTTGAATGAAGTACATATAGCATATAGAAGAATTGACATGTATTTGGATGATTTTTTGCTAGAGCAAAGAATTACTGAAGAACTACACAATTACATGACAGTGGATTTCCCTTTAATGGCAACCATCGTAGGCATTCCTAAAGTGCACAAAGACATTAAAAATCCTCCTTTCCGCCCTATTATATCAGGTAGCAAATCTAAAACTTTTCCTATGTGTGTAGTTATTGATATACTACTCAAACCGGTGTACTCAGAAATTCATCATTTAGTAAAAGATTCCTGGGAATTCTTAAAGAATTTCCCAGTGAATATGGACTGTCAGGATTTACTTTTTATGTCTATCGACGTTGTCGACTTATTTTCCTGTATTCCTTCCACACAAGGGATTACAGCCTTTACTAACAGTATGAGGAAACACGCTAAAATGAGTTGGGACAGGATAAATTTATTGGCAGAATTAATGAGTATTGTATTAGATCATAACTACATTTATTATGAAGGGGAGATATTTAAGCAAACCAAAGGAGTAGCTATGGGGGCTGCTTGTGCCCCCATATATGCTAATTTGGTTTTATTAGATTGGGAGGAAGAAATCATTTTTAAAAGTGTATATTTTGGGAATATAAAATATTATTCCCGGTACCTTGATGATATTTACATCTTGTGGAAAGGAGATAGATACATTTACAACCTTTATTCAATATCTCAATGACAGTAATGATTTCTTAAAATTTACTTCAGAATTCAACAATACGGGAGTTGCGTATTTGGATACGTTAATCACCCATGAATGAAATAGGTTTAAATCTAAGATACATAGGAAAGCCACATTCACTAATTCATATTTAGAATATAGTAGTAACCATCCAAAAAAAACTCAAGTACAATATATTTAAAGGACAACTCATCCGAGCCATTAGGATGACATCTGATTACCAGGATATGGTAGATGAGGTTAAATTTATTATAAGTTTGTTCAGAGAAAGGGGATATGATGAAGGAATGATGCTGGATACCAGTTAATATGTCCTGAGGGAATGGGGAAAGAAATATACACCACTATTGGGACAGAATAGTGGAAATTCAATATTTGTAAATAGTACTAACACAAATGACAAGGAAGAAAACAATATTACATTCAATTGAGCCTGCATCATAGAGTATGGCCCACATTCCCATATAGTCAAAAATATTCTGACTAGAAACTGGCAGATATTCTTTACTGACCAGGATATATTGAATACATTAGGCTCAAAACCTTGTTTTGTATACAAAATGGGTAGGAACCTGAAAAATATATTAGAAAATGGAGCTAAGACAAAAAATAGAAAAGATACACACACTACTAAATGTGGGGCATGTCGCCAATGTAAAGATATATTAGAAGAGAGTAGTGTGACTTTAGATAATGTTAATAAAACCTTGGTTAGACCTAAACGTGGAAATTGTAGAACCAGTATGCTCATATATTTAGCCAAATGCATGTCATGTCCAGCATATTACATAGGCAGGACTGAAAGACAGTTCAAAAAGAGAATATATTCCCACATGTATAGTATAAAAACTAAAGACACTAAGAACGCCCTATATAGGCATATCAATAGGGAAGGTGAGGAACATCATTTTAAGTTTGCAGTACTAGAAACCATTAAAGTAGATCCTAGGGGAGGCAATATAAAAAATATATTAGCTTACAAAGAATATTGGTGGCAACTTTTTACAGATGCTATGACACCACCAGGAATTAATGACTACATATCAGTTAAACCTATTTTAATGTTAAAGAGTTAATTTTAACAGTTTTTTATGCATTTAATATCAGTAGTTATCGTATTGGTTTACATGAATATTTTAGGGACAATACTGTGCACAGTACTCTATTCTAAACATTGTTAGTAGGGCTATTTAGTACTATTTTATGAATGAAGGTACTAATTGCCTGTTGTAGCTTTAAGACTATTAAATTTGGTGCCAAGACATGTATATTTAAATGAAGTAGATGAGCACAATCTGTTTGTTCTGATGAAGCTCACTTAGACGAGTGAAAGCGCTTAACTACTCTATTTTTATTCAACTTTAAATACATTTTTATATGTGATTTTAACGATTCCAGTGGATTAATAGCTGCCTTATTTACTTTGCTGTTACAAGTTGGCGAGTGGCAGTTTTGCATTTTGTATATTGTGTTTCTTTTTAAAAAAGGATTTAAGTTGTCCTCACCCCCAAATTGGATATTGCAGATACCATCACACACAAACTTAACTTCCAATTGAATGCCTCTTATAAACAAGAGAATGAGAACCATTCTCCATTATCTAAAAACGTAGCTAACAACATAGTTAAGAAAAAGAGTATATACAACTCTCCTTTAAATGCCATAATTGCTGTCTTTGAAAAGTCACGTGAAAAAGATCTTTATAAACTACAACAGTCACAGCTGTCCTGATAGTGCAGACTCACTTAGAAAGAAATGAACTGATGAAACAATCAAGAGGGGACACCTCACTTATTGTGATGATGAAGCCTGATAAAGGTGGGGGCATTGTGAAAATGGAACATTTTGACTACACCTGCAGTATTTACAATATGTTACAGGACATTGACAAATATGTGACTGTGTCCAGAAATTACATTTTTGTAGCATATAAAAAGATTGATCTGTTTCTTGGCAATGCATTGACACAGGGGGTTACTGACTTGGACACATACAAATGTTTGGTTACTAAATCTCCCTTCATTCCCACGATATTCAGTATACCTAAAGTATACAATGACATTAGGTGTCCACCTTACCATCTAATCATGGCAGTGAGCAATTCCAAAACTTATCCACTAGCAATATATGTTGATTGAATTTTAAAGGAGTCAGTTAAACCAGTTGAATATATTTTAAAGGACTCCTGAGACTGTTACTAAAACTGAGATGCAATTTTTTAGTAATTCAGTTAGTTTCTCCAAAGTTGATGTAGTTGACTTTTTTACCTTCATATCTCACGAACCAGGTTTAGAATTGTTCCATTTGACTATTACAGAACCAAAACACATAGAAGGTTCTTTTATTAATTTTATTACTGAACTTATAGAATTGATTTTATTAAATAGCTTGATATACTTTGAGGGTGAGTATTATCAGCAAGTAAGAGGGGTAGCAATGGGTGCCAGCTGCTCCCCTATGTATGCCAACCTCATTTTATATAGTTGGGAAAAGACTTTTGTTGTGGGATCTCAAAATGACTGGCACACATATTTACATTTTCTTGATGGTATTTTTATTTTATGGATGGAATCGGACTATAACAAACACATAGATTTTGTATCTTATTTTAATAACACTACCCCCTTTTTGTCCTTTACAGGTCATTAGACTACAGATTCCATAAATTATTTGGATGTTGCAATTTTTAAAGGTTTTTCTAATGGGTGCTTTGGTTCAAAAATATTTAGGAAACCCACTTTTTCCAAAAGTTATCTTCATTATAACAGCTGCCACCCAAAACACGTTAAGCGTAACATCTTTAAGGGACAACTAGTTAGAGCAGCCCATATCTGTTCCAACTTCCAGTATTTTAAAACAGAGGTTGATTTTGTGATTAAGACATTTTTGGACAAGGGTATCCATTCAAACATTTGAACAACATCAGTCAGGAAGTTATGCAACTTTGGGGGACTATATAGCTACCCATCTCAGGACAAATTTTACCATCCTTGTCAACCCAAGAGAAACATATATAAAACAGTACACCCAATTAAAATTTTTTGCATTCTTTAGTTATCATTTATGGTGGTTTTGTTAACAAAATGCAAGACATTATAATGAAAATTGCAATATTTTTAAGATTGATGAAGTAATGTATAAGTCTTAGGTACATCGCCCACTTTTGTATACAAAACTGGCAAAAATTTAAAATATGTTTTTGAACATCAACATAATGCTGACAAGATGGGAGCATAAAAATGGACAAGAAAATGTAGTTGATGTAACCAGTGTCGTTACATTCTACGTGAGGGATATTACCAGAGGGAATCGACCAATAAAGATACAACTGAGTGATGGAAATGGTGCTATGAAGGAAGTGGTTTATATAGCTTTATGTCAACAGTGTTCATGTTACCACATAGGTAAAACATATAAACCGTTCTGGAAAAGAATTTATGAACACTTATAAGCTATCACTAAGGGCAATACAAACAATTCATTATGTAGACCTGCCCAAATATGTAATAATTTTCAAAGGTTTCTCTTTGTTATCTTAGAAGTTGTACCTCTTGACAACCAGGGTGACAAAACTTGAACTGAGAGAATTAATATTGCAATTAAAATTAAATACCTCTAATGATTTTGGTCTGAATCAACACATATCACTTGTACCTGTTCTCAAACTTAAAGCTGCTTACCTACGACTAACATATTTCACATATTATTGATTTGCATGTAATAGTAATTAAATATATGTTTCATTTTATGTATTTGATTGGTTTCTACCAGATTTTTTATGTCCTTTGCATACACTTTTTTCACGCAGTTTGTGCACTTTTAACATACCCTTTACCAAAGCCTGTTGCTTACATTCACAGAAGAAATTTATGTAACAGGATATCTGAGATTTGTGTGCTTTAAGGTATGTTTCTCCTTTAAATGTTTTATTGAAATGTAGCATGTGACTTTAAATTAAGATATTTAAACATTTTTATTTGCATTTGAAAACGGTTCTGATGAAGTTCTATATTACAGGGATGAAAGCGCTTAACAGTTTAATTTTATTAGCACTCAAAAATAAATTTGTTACAATGGATTTACTGGATGCTTTTAATTGTTTGTATTAGATTTTACTACAAATTTGCTAAAGTACATCCTGGTGAAGCTGATTCTGGCACTACATGAGCCTTTTAAAAGAAAATGAGCATAAGTACACTAGTCAACCCATGTACAGTTTGGCAGTAGTGCCTTCACAGCTGTAGTCCTTTTCAGGGTTTCATCCTTCCAACCTCCACAAGCATGTTGGATAAAGTCACTCAACCAGGTAGGTGCCGTTAATTAACAAGAAGAGACACTTCTGCCTAGTGTACCTGTCATTTATGAGCCTAGTGCACTTGTCCATTGTAAGCCTAGTGTACCTGTCCTATGTAAGCCTAGTGCACCTGTCCTAGGTAGGTCTAGTGCACTGGTCCTAGGTAAGTCTAGTGCACTTGTCCTATGTAAGCCTATTGTACCTGTCCAGTGTAAACTTAGTGCACCTGCCTTAGGTAAGTCTAGTGCACATGTCCTGTCTAAGCTTACTGCACCTGTGCTATGTAAGCTTAGTGCACCTGTCCTAGTAAGTATAGTGCAGATGTCCTATGTAAGCTGTGTGCACCTGTCCTAAGTAGATCTAGTGCCCATGCCCTATGTAAGCTTAGTGCACCTGTCCTTTGTAAGCCTAGTACACCTATACTATGTAAGCCCAAAACACCTGTCCTCTGTAAGCTTAGTGCAACTGCTCTATATAAGTCTACTGCATCTGTCCCATGTAAGCCTAGCACACCTATCCTGTATAAGCCTAGTGCATCTATCCTATGTAAGCTTAGTGCACCTGTCCTGGATAAGCCTGATATACCTGTCCTAGGTAAAAATAACTATGTAGCAACAGAATGACAATTACCTACAGTCAGACATCTCACTGGTCATTTAATGCTTTTTCAGATGTATAAAACATTGCTACCAACCTGGAAGAAGCACTCAACAGCAAACGCAACAAAGAATTACAGATTAAGTCATGGCAATCTTATTTTAATTTGTAAATGTTTGAAAAATGCTTCTTTGGCAACAACATTAAGGACTGAGTTTGAGTAAAATTTGTCAGAAGCCAGAAACAAAGGTTTATTTTAGCAATAACTGATGAGTGGGAGTGGTATATTAAAGATTTACCCATGGCTGGTGTGGTTTAATCACGATTACTTCACCCGCATGAGTAAATAAAAGCAGCCAAAGGTAAATCTTTAATATACCCACACCCATGAGTTGGTTACTGCTATTATAAAATGGCATTATTTAAGAAGGAAATTACTTGCGTTTCTTAAATAATGTCTTTATATAATGGCACCATGGTGTTCTTCTGCATTTTTCCCGCATTCTTCTCCTTTGTTGATGTACTGCACATGCATATGGGACCTAGTTCCTATGCTTACACAGTACGTCAGTGCTTTGGAAAGCAATCAACAGAGAAAGGAATTCCATTGTTTGAAAAAAAAACTGTGAAAAACAGACAGTTTAGAGGTATGAGAGAGAAATGGCAAAAATACAAGGAGAATCAGGTATGTTATGCAAAACTAACGAAACACACCTGATTTCCTTGTATTGTATTTTCTATGCCCATACCTCTCAACCTGTTAGCTCAAAAAATGTGCTATAGCATATATTAATGGAAGACAGTCCAGGCAACCAGACTTTTCTCTTGGTATATGCTCAATTTACAGTGGACACGCTGGTTGGGCTGCCCAATCAGTGCACTCATTTTTGAATAACAATGACCTATCATTGTATAATTGTTATTCTAAAACAAGCATGTGGTGATTGGTCTGCCCAACCAGCGTGCCTGTTGTAAATCCAACAATATACCAACGGAAAAAGTTCCGGTCACCCAGACTTTTTTCTGTTGGAACTTTCTGTAAGTTTTATTATTTTTTAAACAAAAATAAAAATAGTAGTCCGGATTCCAAGCATATGAAAAAAAGGCACCAGGATATTACCAGCCATGGAAGGACAGTGCAGTGCCGTTTTACAAAGACATTATTTAAGAAAAGTAAGTATTTTTTTTCTTAAATAATGTCATTGTATAATAGCAATAACCGACTCTGTGGTGTGGTATTTTAAGATTTACCCATGGCTGGATTTATTTAATCACTTGGGCTTCGCCCTCATGATTAAACCACACCAACCATGGGTAAATCTTAATATACCACACTGACATCATCAGTTATTGCTCAAATATTCCAATCTATAATACTACCTTTGGAAAGATGTCACTCCATAGTAGAACAGGTGATTTATGGAATGTACCACCTTTAAGATCTCGAAGGGTTGTTAGCCTTGAGACATTCAAGTGTGGGTTGGATGACTCTTTTGGTAATGAGTGTGGACTTTTAGGTTTAAGAAATGAGTAAGACTGAGCAAGTGTGACCTTCAGGGTTAGACCTCAGGTTCTGAACAGTGGTAAAACGTGCAGTATGGCTGTAAGAGGTTTGAGCTGCTGGGAGGTTGGGTATTTGTCTTTGTGAGCAAATGGCAGCAAGCAGGTGAGTTTTAAAAAATAGCACCCAAGTACCTATAATAGAGCCTCTGAAACCTGTTTCAATGAAATTTTACCCATCTACCCCATCCATCTAGATCTTATTGTCTATTATTGAGGAGCTCTCCCCTTACCCTTCTTTTGTGAAAAAGGTATAAGTAATTATTCAGTATTTCTGCCATTTTAGATCATATTCTTCCTTTTTCTTCATTACTTACCATATCATTTATATATTTTGTCTTTTTTCATGCACAAATGTTGTTCTTTCATCAGTTTAAGCTTCTCTCTCTCATATTTTTTAAATTCTCCTCCAGTAGCTGACACAGTTCTTTGTATCTGTTATTGAGTTCCCTTATATTTTATGAAAACCTTCTTCTACTTCTCCCTAAACTTTTCTGATATCTTCCTTGAAAACCATAGAATTATTTTTATGATCCAAATTTCCTGTGCCTGTTCTTTATTTCACTTAGGTAACCACATGTTAATTCATTGACAAGTAGACTCAGCTTAACTCAATAACTTAGAAGCTTGCACTAAACATAAGACATAGCAGTCAATTTCTCATAGATATCCACTCACTTCTAAATGTGAAATTCTTTCATCAACCTCACTTGGGAATAACAAATTTAAGACTAACAGGCCAATGCAAGAACAGCATTTGCAATACAACTGCTTAAGGGATCTACTTTAAAAATAATTTCCACATAGAAATTTGAACTAAATTATGAACTATCTGCTTTATTAATCATTTTGAATCTCTGTTTCTGTTCAGCATCACCATGAGGAAATTATCAGAAAAATAGATTATTGTGTGTGTGTGTGTGTGTGTGTGTGTGTGTGTGTGTGTGTGTGTGTGTGTGTGTGTGTGTGTGTGTGTGTGTGTGTGATACTATGACTAGTGTACACAGTGTAAATAATTGGACATAGTATTCAGAACAGCTAGTCTTGGTAAATATAAGTCCTGCTAGAATAGAAACAAAATAAAACGTAGCTCCCAAAATGCAGTGAAAACAGGGTAGAAGGGCTGTATGAACAAACACTGAAACAGAACTAATTCAAAAACCCAAATGTTACATATGATCATCGAGTTATATATATAGCATAAGGAGATTAGTGTCACTGCATCATTAGACCTGTTGGCAATTTGTAATATTTTCAAACAGTCTTTATCCAGCATGTGAAATGAATGAAGTGAATTTAAGTTTTTGGGAAGTATATGAGATGATCATGGTCATAAAGCAAGGAATGTCATTAAATCTGCTTCATTCACAGCTTTGTTTATCCTGTGTCTAGTCCAATCTAGCTGAGTCAATAACCAAATGACTTTTTGGTATTTCACTGATGGAATTCAGGCAAATAGATTGCTAGTGTGGGTCATTACAAGTTAAAACTAGGAAAAATACATCCATTCTGCACATGTCTGAAGATCAGGCATTTGATAATTCCTTATCCATTTCAAGGCACCAGGACATCATGTTAACAATGCACAGTAATAGTCTGATAAAGGAGAAAGGATATTAAGTATGCAAAGCTATCTTAAAATTATATAAAAATGTTCATTCCTTTAACTCTTTCAATTCTATTTTATATGTCTGCCTTTAATGTCCTATAATCTGTTCAGATAGCTGCAACTACAGAATCAGTAATAACCATTCTTTATGCATATGCTTTTCTTTTCCAACCATCCAGGTGGACCTATTTTCCACATGGCAGGTGGAAAGCATTCTTCATGTGTATGCTTTTTAGTTTTCCATCTATCTATCCATGTATGTCTAATATCATATAACAGGTGGAAATTAATTGCTGACCATGTATCATAAATATCAATGCATTTTTAGAGAGTTTGCAGAAAAAAAGCGCAGCTGCATTAATCTTGATGCCAGGATTTAGCCTCTGAGCCACACTGAAGCAGTTTTCTGGTTTCTGTCCATTACGATCATAATGTACATTTTGAAACTGTGATAACCTACATATTTTTTTTATTTTATTGTTAACCAGTTAAGTCCACTGAACACAATTGTCCCTTTTCCCTCATGACCTGGAACACTGAATGGTTAAGTGATTTGTTCATAGTCACACAGTAGGCAAATGGAGGTGGAAGGAATTAAACCTTGTAATCTTGTTAAGAAGCAGCTCATTATTTACAGGGAGTCTAGTAAATGTCCTCCGCAATTCAGTATGAATTATTCAGTCCCCGAGTTTACTCCCTTTCATGACTTTGGAAGATAGTGTGCAGTCTGTACACCAGACAAGTCCTATCCTGTGCCCTGCCATCCAGCACTCTGCCTCACTCACAGACAGATGAACAGCATAAGGTGAACACCCTACCAAGTCTAGCAATCTAAATCAATATGTGAGAGGTTGTTATAATGGTTAAGGTGTTTACCTTATAAACACAAGATGCAGAGTTTGATTCTCACATGGAGTAAGGGCAGATAGTCAAGTACTAATCTATAAACCTATGAAAAGAGTACATGCCATAACATGAAATAGTAGGTAATATGCAGATAGAAATATTATGCTAAGGTACACATATCAGTGTTAAAAACTACAGAATCTGATTTGATCTCTTTATCACTGGGTAGCACAGCCTCACAACATTGTTTGTAGCTGGTCCTTTATACCTCTTGGAACAGCCCTGTCTTTGTAGGTTGCAGCACTTGTGCCACATGTGGCTTTAGTACTTCCCTTGGTCTTGGATGCTACTGAAGTAAAGTGAAACCTACAGCTATTGTACAATATATGACATTTCAGAAGGCACACACAGTAGAGGCTTCTTTTGTCATATTTCTATGGACACACTCTAAGAAAATATACCATTAATATTTAAAACCTTTTTTCCTCTTTGGAGTTAGAAATTAATGTACATTTCTCAATCATTGTACCATATAATTGAAAAATGAATCATTTAAAAGTAAAAAAAATAACTGATGACAAAATCCCAAATTCTAATTATCTTTGTCTGTTGCATTCTTCCATGTATGAGCCCTCAGTAGTCAATTATTTAAGTAGTAATCTCAATCAATCATTTTAAAAATGAGATGTTTCTAATGTGTTTAATTGAAGGATTTGGGTTCAGGATGTACAACTACATTAGCAGCTCACAGCACAGAATAGTATAAAAACTTATAAGAAGCTGTGAGATAAAATCTATAATATGATATGCAAACTGAAGAGACACACACAGTGAAGCAAACTACGCATATATAACTATATATATATATATATATATATATATATATATATATATATATATATATATATATATATATATGTGTGTGTATATATATATATATATATATATATATATATATATATATATATATATATATATATATATATATATATACACATATATATAGATAGATAGATATAGAAAGTGTATTATCAACAGTAAAATTCTATATTCAAGAATATCTAAATACAAAATATTGGCAACATCTAACCACATCCAACATCACACCTCCCATAACTCCCAAGCCCTTGATAATTATATATACCAACAGTGGAGAAAGAGTATAAACCCTTCCCTAGCATAAGACTGATTTTGCAAATATTTTGCGTTTTGATATTTTTTAGCTTAGATATTTTTGCTGTTGATTTTATGCTGTTGAGATTATTTAAGTGGACTTGTGTGTGTGTGTGTGTGTGTGTGTGTGTGTGTGTGTGTGTGTGTGTGTGTGGGTGCGTGTGTGCGTGTGTGTGTGTGTGTGTGTGTGTGTGTGTGTGTGTGTGTGTGTGTGTGTGTGTGTGTGTGTCTGTGTGTTTATGATCATTGCAGAGTATCAGTCTGCGGTGTGCTGAATAATTGATGATTGCCAAACATTTACTGAGTCTTGACTGAGCAACTATGATAGAATGAGGCAGCCCTATCAAATCCCAACCCAGCAAAACTGAGTAAGCATGATGCATGCATGTGTGTGCATGCACACAAAATGGATGCACAATGCACACCCATGCATACACGACAGGAGTGACACAACAGTGTGTGCTGTCAATTAATATTTTTGCTCCAGACATATAGCAAGGCTCACTTTGCACGTTCAAACTGAAAAAGTACAATAATGAGGATGCATCATTAAGAAAAGTTATGTGCATCTGGATGCATGATAATATGAAATCTCTATATTTAAAGCAAATCTATCATTTAAATGTGTCACAAATTATGCATTTATATAAATGCCGACAGCCATCTTGTGATATATTCAAAAACACTGCATAACATATTCTTTATTGTATGAATGGAGTGCATCATGTACATAATGTAAAGTAACAATCTTGACCATATATGTCAGCTCATGCGTTACATGCAATAAAAAGTACTTCAGGTTTTATGTTGCATTATAACTGTGGTTACTGTGTGTAATATTGCATTTTCAGATATCTGGTATACAACATATCCATGCACATTGTATAGACATGAACAATGAAGAGAGAGAGAAGGAAGAAAACACCTAATTGCAGTAAAGTCCTTACCTAAATTATTATCTTGTAAAATGAAAGTATACAGAAAATGAGCAGTGATATGAGCTGCATTAATGATGCATAGGAAAAAAAGACCACAGAAAAATATAAAACTGCTACAATTCTTCAAAGGGCTGCTGTCTCAGTGGAACAATGACTTTATTACACTTTCCTAAACCAGTGACATCAGCTGAGAAGAGCTGTAGAATTATCACAGTGAAAAAGAAAGCCTGGATATTTATGGGGAGCTCTTTCTCCTCGGGTAGTCAGGGCTGTTAGAGATGCCTGTTGCCTGTTGTTCCATTGGCCTCCACTGGTGATTAGATGCAAACAGGTTCATGCCACCAGACAGGGAAGTTACCTGCAGTCACAGCTCCCATGATGTGTCTGAATGTTTCCAGGTCAAAGGGGAAGAATGTCATGGCTGTAACTCCCTTTGCAGCTATAGCAAACCATGTGATACTGCACCTAGGGAAAGAAGATAAGGCTACAGATTATAGTGATCAGGCTCATGGCACCCTTCTTTGGAAGGAAGAGACAAGCATTTGCATCTATTTATCTCATTTTATTTATTGCTGTACAAATAAAAGGCCTGGCCAGAGGACTTCTTTTCAGCCATGACCAGAACTGGACATATTACCCTCAAAAAATTCTAATTTTTAAATATCTGAAGAGATACATTTCAATCAGCATTCCTGAACAATGTGAAATTCCTCTCAAAAAAAATTAATTCAAGCCAAATAAGCCCAGCCCTTTTCATGACTTCTGTAATTCCCTAGACATTTAAAACTTGGATGAGGTGGCTAATGTCAAGTACTGCAAGCCATGTCCAAGTAGTAGAACCCCTCACCCTATTCTATACCTAATCCCCTCCCCTAATTCTATAGCTTAAGTCAGATGTTGCAGCCTGTGAGGAAATACATAGAGTAGAGGAAAATGAAGTATTAGTACTAGCCACAGTTCTGTCATTGCAACTGTCTATATGCTGTGATTATGAATCCAAACTTTGGGTTTTGGAAATTTACTAGTAATGATCCAACCAAAACTAAGGCTCATGCGTGTTTTATCTGAGGTCGGGGTTTAGTCAGTCATGTGAGGTTGGTCCTTGAACAGGATTTGATATTGACACTTGCTAGAACACATAATAACAAGAGTATAGCACTGTCTGCCTCTGTTAATGATTTTCCAACATTCTTCTTCAGTGACCTGGGAGCATTGTCATCCAATTTTGAAGGGAGATTCAGTACACTACATACCTTAGTATCACATAAGGATGATTTTCGAGCTCTCTCCAACCACAATGAAGTTAGCTCTACAGAAGATTTGGTTGAAACATAGATTCATAGGTTCATAGGCTGGTATTAGGCTATCGGCCCTAGGGCCTATACAAGCCTAGCCATAATAATTCCCTGGTTATTTCTTCCCACAATATTTACTTCCCTGGAACCCTATCTAGCAGGGTGACTGACGTGATCCCCGGGGTGAATTTCCTATCTCCCATCCAATCATCAAGGTACCTATTGAGAGAGTCTGATAGTTTGGTTGAAAATCTGTTCAGAGAGGCTGTCCACTTCGAAACATGTTCCTATGTATAAGATATGAATTAAAAATGGTTACAAAGAGAAGCATAACACTCACTGGTGCATTTCTACCCATCATGACTTGCAAATTGCATATGCGGTTTGCAGCTGGGAATACCAATGGTCTTGCCTGCATTCCCTCTTCAGCTTAGAATACCAGCCCATGTTCAAATGGCTGGAAGACTAGAACATTTCTGTCTTTATTGCTTCTGCCATTCTGCTGCCTGTTAAATATGGAGGACTGAAGCAGCCTTAATTCCCTAAAGATAACTTCTACTAGGTATAAGATTCATTTATAGATTCTTAGATATACCAAGGCTATTGGGTCTCATAACCAATTATATCTTGCCAGTATCGTCTCTCAGGCCACCCCTTCTTTATCAAGGAGGGCCATACCAGTCAATCGCTGAGTAAATTTCTGAAAAAAACATCCAGTTAATCCTAGAGTAAATTTGTGAAAAAAACATCCAGACATCTAGGTTATGTTTAACTGAAGACAGTGAGTCACACTGCTTAACATGCAAAGGAAGTTTATTTATTTGTTGTTGAAGATTTATGCTCCTGGTTCTAGTATTTGTTGGAGCCATTGCACTTGTGCAAACACTAGTGGCTCTCTAAGGTCTATCATCAAACTCTGTAAGACACTGCATTAAGGGATAAAGCTTCCAGCCTCTCTTGATAGCTTAGAGAAGTTAGGCCTGCTATCCTTTTGGTGAGGAACTTTTGGAATCTTTCTAATTACTTGAAATGTTTAGTGGGATGCATCCCAAAGGGGCACTACACTCAATATTTGTTCTGACCATTGTTGAGTAAAAGGGGAATGATTACTTCTTTAGACCTTAATGCCATTCCTGTGTAAATTGACTGGGCTAAATAAAATGATTTCCTGAAAAACTGTGTGACATGATAGACAAAATAGAGGGAGTTATCAATTCAAGTTCATGGGTCCCTGACCACATTTTCATTTGGTAGTTGTGTTTTGTCTATATAGTCTGATGAGTGGAGGGTTTTCTAGCAAAGGTGACAATACTACACATTTTAACATTTAGTTTAAGCCTTTTATTAGTACACTGAGAGTTTAGGGACAGTTTGTGCTGGAGGGTTTAAATGTCATAAGGTAACTTAACCTTCAGTTTGCAGTCACCTGGGCATTATTAGCCAGAGGTCTTGGCTGTCTGTTTGAAAACATGAGAAGTAAAATCAAAAAAGGAGAGGCCGCAGTACCAAGATCAGAGGGACACAGCCAGTCATTTTCAACATATTTTCTGATGAAACAGCTGCAACTGGCACTGTTTGGGTTCTATCTTTCAGCCAGTTTGCTATCTATCTTACCACATAAGGGTTGAATGTAATGTATTTAGCTTCTGTATGATTCCAGCATTTGGCATTATGTTGAAGGCCTTTTCTACATCAAGATATGCCATGTGTATTGCATGGACACCTTCTACAGCCTCCATAACCATTTCAAAGATTTATCAAATTCAGTGGTCAGGGTCTACCTTTACAAAGCCAAACTTATGGGGGTCAGGTCTACTAAGATTATTGATATCATAGCTTATGAGGTCAGTTATAATATGGAATGGCAGCACCAGTTCAGGACACCGCTCATCAAGGATGAAAAAGTACCTAAACATAGGTTAAACATTTTAAGAAGAGAGTCTGCAAAGGCATGTTTAACAGTATTAATTAAGCAACCAGTTACATTTTCTGGTCCCATGGAGGAAGTATTTATGTCTTGGTTAGCATCTTCAGTAAAAGATCTTTAGACATAATTGAGGGAGTACATAATTCATTATTTCACTGGTTTGAACAGATATCTCAAAGGTGAAGGCACTAAATTTGTTTGCAAAGATATTGGCAATGTATATTGGGTCAG
Source organism: Protopterus annectens (assembly GCF_019279795.1). Classification (NCBI taxonomy): domain Eukaryota; kingdom Metazoa; phylum Chordata; order Ceratodontiformes; family Protopteridae; genus Protopterus; species Protopterus annectens. The sequence goes on from NC_056743.1 coordinate 1,457,653,063, forward strand.
AATAGGACCTGCCATTATGAATAAGCTCATCACAGTGTAGGGTATTGTTACTTGGCTTTCTAACACAGTTAGGAAAAATATATTTAGATATATAACTATTTATTAATCCAAAATGCTATGTAATTCATTTATTCTTCCGGGATCCCTGTCTTCAGGGAAACAATACAGAAACATCAGGTGTAGAACATCAAGATTCAAGAATAGTTTCTTTCCACAAGTGATCAGACTGTTGAACAACTAAAAACAATGTCAACATTCCCTCAGCTTGTAAGAATATGATAAATGAGTTTTGGTAACAGACCGATTTGTCCTGGGACATCTTCAAGTGGGGCTAGATAAATAAAGTATCAGGAATTAAGAGGATGGGGGGAAGATAGGGTTACATGGGATTGAGGGATGATTTGGAGGAAATGAGGTAAGGGTAGGAAGGGGCTTAAAGGGTCTTAGGCTAGTGTAACTGGTGTAGGAATCTCATTTTTGGTATGAACTTGCTAAATAGAAGGTTTACATCCAGGACAACTTGTAAGTACACTGGTGTCAGGTAGGCCTTGGTTTAACAGTAAGGGGCAGGCGGTAGAGGTGAGTAATACCCCGGGATTCATGAAGCTTGGTGCTAGGACGGTGTTAGCCTTGCACCGACTGTGTGGTGTAGAGATGGAGCAGAAGCACCACATGCATATTAATGAAGGTGCGCTACCGTAACGGCCATGTGCATAGGAAACGTGTACGAGTGCAGAGGGCGTGTCCAACCACTGCACGGAGGCATGAACATGTCGGCTGCATACGCACAACCTAAAATGCTGACTAGTACAGCCTGCCTCTAATAGTAATCACTCCTGTCAGTGTCCATGGATACTGAAATGTATGCAAAGCATACAAGACATCATTGCGAACAGCACAATAAGAAGTAAACACAAAGGCACGGAGCTGAATATTGAGTCCCCATCCCTCGAACAAAGATATTTAAAACCCCGTGCCCATATTCCATTGTAGTGTCCCTAATTATACCAAGTGGAAGCAAAATGCATCGTGTTAGCGTGCTGCCAATTGCCAAGCCTAACCCAATGGTTTAGGTTGCCACCTGTCCTACACTGCGAGGGACAGTCCCCCTCTAGGCAGGTGTGTCCATACCAAAATCATAATAAATGTGAAATGTCCTGCAATAGTAGGACATAATTATGTCCCATATGTTATGTAATAGTCCCATACAGTACATATGTCCGTATATAAAAATATCTAAATGTTACAAGAACCAGAATAAGCAAGTAAATGAAACAGAGTAAGCAACTACACCACTACAACAATAAAAGCTTATATGTAGGCATGAAACTAAAGTACTATCCATTGTAATGACCGTGGGTATGTGTTGGCCTGTAAACTGAGATGTGTGCCACGAAAATGTCCCATCCAGGTCATATGAAAAGGTGGCAACCCTACCAAAGGTCAGAGCATTTGCCCAATATCTGCCCATTCACGGTCCAAGTTGTCCTTGTCAGGAAGGCCCATAGAAGAACAGGTATTATCCGGGTCTACCTACCATGTCATGAAAGATAAGTATTTGCGAGTATCTATGTGCCGTGAAGTACAGCATGTGGATGATCTGAAATGTTAGTGTAGACCTCACAACCATATTGGTCCCAGAGATCTGTAGCGTACGCAATGTGTTCTGTTGACTGTGCCATGGGCCATCAACTAGAGAAGGGATGAATGTTGCTTGTGGAATATGGGGGTGGGGGGGTGACGGGAAATGTAATAATTCACCAAGGGGAGACTGGGTTGGATGCACAATAGATGAACTGGAGGTCTACAAGGGAGCGGTGGGTGAATCAGGAATATACCCATAGAGCAAATATACACATACGCAATACAATCCCACAAACATGTGAACATTAAAATGTGCAGTACACATTTACAGAAACATTACCGGCACATACCCACATAATGGTCTGGCCTGAACTGAGCAATCCAACCCCAACACTCCTGGATACATAACTGAATACCCATCATCCCCTTCACAGCACACCCCCCCTTCCTGAATGTCCACCAAAACCAGCCATACTCGGGCTGCTAGATAGGCGCAGCCATATCTGCACATAGTGACCCCTACCCATATCTAGTAGGCAGTCTCACCCTAGGCAGTCTCAGAATTTCAAACTATGTATCCCTTGCATGTATAACCCTACCTTAAATCCGTAAAGCAAAGATGATCATCGGTCCCCACAATTTTTGGATATCCTTCATGGGATATGTATCAGGTCTGAACATTAGACGTGGTGTCACGACATGATGTCCAGTCCTGTATACATCTGGACACAAGTTGTAGGAGCAGTAGTTTTCCACAAGACTGCTCAGCCTCCAGCTGGTCCTGCAGAACCTACGACCCAGGATTAAACACCTGACCGTGATGGACGTCTCCCCACGTGCATTATCGGGAATATATACCTTACACATTTGCATAGTGGCAGTCAGATATAGGGTGCTTAAGGCACTGTAAAGCAGACATAAGTAGGGTTACCACCTGCCCCACCTTGCGAGGGACAGTCCCTTTTTGGGCAGTTGTGTCCAGACCAAATATAATACAATGGCAAATGCCCTGTGATTGTAGGAAATATGTCCCATATTTCATGTAATAGTTGCATAAAACAGTTATTTACTCAAAGTTACAAGAAACAGATGAAGCAAACAAACCGCTACAAAAATAAGCATTCATTTAGGCAAATAAGTAAAGTTCTAACCTTTGTACTGACCGTGGGTATGTGTCGGCCTGAAAAATCTGATGTGTGTCCCGAAAATGCCCCGCTTTGGCCATATGAAATGGTGGCAACCCGAGATGTAAGCAGGTATGCAAGCATGTAGCAATGGTAGGTGACGGTGATTTAACGGTATGGGAAAAGTAAATGAGCATGTAGGTGTATATGCATGTGTATGTACAGACTGATATATACACATACACATTATATATATATATATTTATGAAGAATAAACATGGTCACAATATAGGAAATCCCTGTAATAGTTAGTGCTGTTATATATCAGGATGGCCATAGGTGAGCACACCTCTGCAACCCCAACAACAGGTAGGATGCTAAAAGTGGAGCGAACGATCTCCCCTTGCTAAGTCTGACTTTCAACTAGGTACAGGGCAGTCGCAGTCCCCAGTCGGACAAGCCTAAACCCGAAAGACCATATGAACACCCTGACAATTGAACACACATATGTGCCAGGACTATAGGCTGTGGAGGTCTGAATATCCTTGGAGTGAGTCAACATGCGGCACGAGTCCAGAGCAGTAGGGAATAGGGAATGGCGCATGTGTAGTAGTGCATTTTTCCCAACAGGTAAATGGATGCCTGCTGAGTAAGTGAAGTGATGAGGCATCCATTTACCTGTTGGGAAAAACACACTACTACACATGGTAACTATACTCCATGGGTATACATATAAATGAGGCAAAACACCAATAGTGTAGTGGTTAGAGCATCCGCCTAACAAAAAGGCATTTACGGTTCAAGCTCGTCAATAGCACATATAATTTTCCTTGTGGAATGAATGTTGCTCTGCTGTATAGCCGATATTTAAACATGTAAAGGTAAACGTGTGTATCGCATGGGACTATTAACCAGATCCTTTCAATCAAACTGGTATTGTCATAATGTATAAGGCACAAATAAGCACAAATAAGTGACAGTAAACATATGTAACGCACAGTAAGCATAGGCGAGTGCGCCTGCGCGGGTGTAAGCAGCTCCCAGCGTAGGATATGTATGTTTGTATGTACAGATGTAATATATATATATATATATATATATATATATATATATATATACACATATATATATTTATATATATATATATATATATATACACACACACACACACACACAAACACACACACACACACGTATATGTGTGTATAGATATATATCTACATACATGAGAAATATATATATATATAAATAATGGACGTTGTAACAGTAAAGCATACACAAGGGATGTGAAGGGAATCAAGAGCAATGTTGGTATTATAAAGTGCTTCCAGCGTATGTCATAAAAAGCTGCCCAGGAGTGAGCAGAGCACCACTACTCATACCACAGGCAGGGTATTACCAGTGGGAATAACATTGTTGAAATGCTAGGTCTACTTTACACACAGATGGAATGTAGTCCCATGCTGGGACCTCCAAAAATTGGAAGGTGCAAATGGCCATATTCCATAACCCCAGGAAAGGCACGTATGTGCAAATATACATGGTGGGAGACCCTGTGAATACACGAGGCGGAACAGAATGTGTGTAGGGCCCCAAATGCTCTGGACAGGGAAATGTGTAAAGGTGTGTCATGCCTGCGATAACAAGTGGATAATGGATGTTACACATGTAAATTTAACACAAGTGGGGTGGAGGAGCTATGGGTATGCAGTTATGGATACGGGCATGCCAGGGTTGGATGGACCGGTTCTAATGGACTGCCCCATGGAGGTCAGCTAGGTTGTAATAGGTATATATGCATACTCACATGCAGACAACAATATATGTTGAAGTACAAATTCTGTAACACATGTATTCCATTTGTTAACATAAATAATAGGAATGTGCCCATACAAACATTGACAGTACATGGAATAATAGGCTGTGCAGAAGAGGGATGGGTGGAATCACACTATCACATTTCAATTACCATCGGTAATCTGTACATGAACATATAGCGACATCTGTCTGCTGTATAACGTGCTACATACCGATTACAAGATAACTGGAGTATGTCTGTGTTATAATGAATAAGGCACTAGTATGCTGGTGAAACTTATAAACACGATTACGCATGTGTAAGTGCGCATGAGCGGAGAATGTGTTGACACACTGATGTACATATATATATGGGTCTACCTGACATCATCGACAGTGGAAAACACTGACAAGCGAATCGCGAGCGCCAGATGATCGACAATGCAGAAGACCGACGCGATGGAGAAAATCACCGACGCCGAGGATGCCGACATGGGAAAAGGCTGTGTAAGTATGCGGTAGTGACGGACGTTAGGGTGCGAGTAAGGTAAGTGTGGATATTGACGGTCTGTGGGGATAGAGGTGGACTAAGTGAGTTAGGGTTAGGGACTGGGTTAGGTAAGTGTGCGGTAGTGATAGTCTTTGGGTTAGGGGCGGGTTAAGTGAGTTAGGGTTAGGGCGCGGGTTAGGTAAGTGTGTGGTAGTGATAGTCTTTGGGTTAGGGGTGGGTTAAGTGAGTTAGGGTTAGGGACTGCTAGGTAAGTGTGCGGTAGTGATAGTCTTTGGTTAGGGTGGGTTAAGTGAGATAGGGTTAGGCAGGTTAGCTGAGTATCGATAGTGATGGACCTTAGGGTTAGGGTTTGGGTTAGGGTTGTAGATAGTTGTGTATGTGTGGTTTAGTGTGGGTTTGTAGGGATTTTGGTGTGCTTGTGTTGTGTGTGTGGTTTTGGACAGGGATGTGTTTGTTTGTTGATTGTTGTTATTGTGGTGTGTGCAGTGTATGAGGTTTTGTGTTTGTGTACCGTCGGTTATTTCGTTGTCGGTGTTCTGGGGCTTCGATTATGTCAGGTAGAACCATATATATATATATATATATATATATACATATATATATATATATATATATATATATAAACAGCAAGATATAAATATACATGTATGAATACATATGCAGATATGTCTGCATATATTAATGTAAATATATATATATATATATATATATATATATATATATATATATATATATATATATATATATTACAGTAAATATACACATGTATATACCTAGGTTATGTCACAGCAGTTACGGGTAACATATTGGTGGGAGGTTCACTCAACAAATGTCCACTACTACTGTTAGGTCAGTGAGACATACAGACACGCAATAAAGGTAAATACAACACTGCTTCCCAGACCACCAGCAGGAAACTACCAGTGGGAGAGATCTACAAGGTCTACACTTTAAACATGGACAGTGACGTCCCTTGCGGGACACCAAAAATTTGGTACCTTCAACCAATGGGGGAACACCATTACGACCAGGATGTAGCTGTACACGGAAGAGTAGGTTGTGCAAGCCTGATAACACATGGGTTGACACAACGCATGACATGTGTCCCGACACGGGGAGAGTGGGCAGTGTGTAGGGGTGTGTTCATATCCCACCTGTGTCCACCTGCGCACACAGTAAGGATGAGTTTCTGATACTGTAGTCAGAAGTGGCCTTAGGTCAACTGGTGCCCTAGGCAGAGGGCACAACGGCAACTCCCACCACACCACCCAGTGCCCCCATCCAGGTCTACCTACACCAAATAAATACTGGTAAAGTGCCCCCACTAAAGCGGCGCTCTAGGCGGCCTCTTAGTTGGCCTATGTCTAAGGCCGGCTATGACTGTAGTCATGTAGTCCGATGTGATAGGCATCACAAGGTATGCCTAAGAGGAACACACGAATATGAATGATTCTCCGGAGAGGCCGCTGATTCCATACAGTCGAACGCTATGCTGTCACCTAATAGACAGCCGTTTCCGATACTGTATTCATGTATTCCAATGTAATAGGCATCACAAGGTGGGAGCACATTGTATGAAGTACACACAAATATTAATGGTTCACTGGACAGGCTGCTGATTCCGTACATTCGAACTCAATGCCATCACCTAATGGTTGGCCAATCCCGATACTGGAGTCATGTAGTATGATGTAATAGGCATCACAAGGTAATATTGTGGTCCTTGCTCACACCCAGGGGTGTGAGTGACAGATGCAAGTTCCAATGCCGGTGCATTAGCATGTGCGGGATCGAGCGGGTGTAAGCGTGTTTGGCTACCAGTATGAGAGTATTGCATTGGTTAAGCAATGTAGAGGCTAATCGAGCATAAGAGGCTGTAACCAGACGTTATCATACAGCACAGTCATTCAACTGTATAGGAATGTATCCTATCATGTAGATGTACATGTGAGTGTTTATGTCCAGCATATAGGTACATACATATATAGAGATGTATCAGGGACATACCATGTGGCAACAAAGCATTACAAATGAATAAAATGGGAAACACCAGCAATGCCAGCATTATGTAGTGGTGTTGCTCTATGTGATCACAAGACTCCCTCAGACATTCATGTGTCAGTCATACACGCAAATAGTTGTACATTGGCTGTACACATCACTCTGTGCATGTAATGTACATTAACACAACAGAACCTGTCCAGTCATTATGTGTGAACAGTACTCCTGCAATGTGCTGTGTGCAACATCATCATCATGATAAAGGTAAATGGGGTAACCATAGAGGGACCAGTAGTGATTTCTGTACAATGGGGTCATCCTCTTCACGTGTACCTGGACCATGTAGGAGTGATGTGCATACCAGGACTGTGCACCTGATGGACAGTGGTGAGGATAACAGTGGTATGCTATGATGCATATTACAAGGGTTTCATGTGTCCAGTGGGCACGTGTGTGTAATGGACAGCTATGTACATGGCAGATGGTCTCCTAGGAGCCGAATGGCCTTATGTGTCCATAGGTGAGGGTCAGATGTTGGGGAAAGAGTATATGTATGGCCGTGGAGGATAGGTAGGAGCACAGAAATGACAGCATACAGAGTTGGTATATGACACATGTGGGGGGATACACCCTGGATGGGGATGGGTCTTCGGCATTCAAAAGCCCATGGGAACAGTGGGACAGAGGTCTCCAGCCATGGGTAACTGCCACTGCACCTACACAGCTGCAAAGGAGGCAGTGCTGGGGGCTGTCAAGGAGTGGCAGCATCACCCTGTAAATGTGACACTCTGCCCTTGAACTGGTGTATCTGGCTTTGTAACCCCTTAGGGAGCCACCAACTCAACATGTCCAGGACCGCACAACAGCAGATATGTACCTGTTTTGTCCTGTTCCCAAGGGGCACATGCTCCATCCTCAGTGGTGGTACCACCAGAAGGTGGTGCAGAGCCAACAGAGGTTGATGTTAATGGCTGGGCCCCAAATGTGCTAGTGCCCGGTGCCATGGTCAGCTGAAGTGGGACAGCAGGATCTGCCGGGGCCTACCAACCCATTCAGCCTATGGTGTTGTCTTTTAAACCCACATATGGCTTAGTGATAAACAACAGCATACAGGATTACCTATGACAGTATGCATAGATATCACCAGCAACCCAACACAACAAATGGTATACATTCACAGAGGGAGCACAACACATGCATGTATACCGCACGGCAACTGTACAATGTGTAGTAGACATGTGACCGCAGCCATGAACAGTTGCCCATCATTGGCTTGTCACTGGGAATCCCACACAGTGTCAGTCATACCACCGTCTCATGTGACACATGTCCAATCAGGGATCTGATGGCAGTAACACATACTTATAATCATGTACTGTCTGCAATCCCCACACCATGCTTCTGCTGTGCACAAAAGTGTGTTCAGCATGTAACACAGGAAACAAATGGTTGCACGCACTGACCTGTTCACAGATGGCCCTACAGATGGGGCTCCCTCATGAACAGAGTACTGTCATGTCTGTATTTTAACATACAGAATAGCCATTACCACACACATGTTAAACAGGCAGTAGTCTCAATGCAGCATAGCTACACTTACATGCTGTAGTTGTGTGGCACATCACCCTCCTGTCATTAGGCTATTTCCCACTGTGGAAAATGATTGAGGTACATCCAGATATCATCTGCGATGTTGTGTCAGAACACCACATCCAGGTACCACTCACAGTGACTGTCATGGCCAGTTAATAACATGTTTCCCTAGATAGTGTACTGTGTTTATCAGGCGGATGGCTATGGGAACACCATCACAGCTGTACCATATGCAATCAGCTAGAGGAGGACTGCAATAGGTGCAGAGGCCATCACCTGACCATTTCCATCTGTTACAATACACATGCTGCTGCTGTGCAGGTGTGCACCTTCACATCCACCAGAGAGTGTGTGTGCGGGACTGGCAATGTACACCAGAGAAGAGCTTGGAGACTTAACCATAAGCATCATCTGCCACACACTGAATAGTACAAGGGCAACCCCCTGACTACTCATTACTATTACATGTGCATGATGTTACTACATGTGCCACAGAGGTGGCATGTTGCAGTGATGTAAGAACATCTGTGTAGGTGAGTGAGTGCCATCTGCAACAGATATAGTAGACATACATTAGATGTGGCACACATGTCAGTCCACATGAACAGATGCCATTGTCACCCCAACCACACTCTAATGGGCATGCATTGACACCTTTGCCAGAGGCAGCAAATACAGAATGTAACTACTTAGTTTGCCACACTACAGTAATGCACAGGACCACATGCACCACAGGAGATATCTGGAGATTCTATGGGCTAGGGCATGTGAAAGTGCTTGACAACTGTTGGTATGCTGACGAGGTTTATACTGGGAGTAACTGTGCTTGGGAGCATCACAACTCACATGCAGACACAGGGTGCTAGTACTGTCATGCAGGTATGCATTGCTCCATGGGTGTGTAGTGTTTGCCTGTGCAAGATGGCTGTACAAGGCTGGGTGAAGGGTAATCCTTGCAATTGTGTCACCCGACAATGGTGTACAGTGCAGGAGTGTAGTGTCTGCAATGTCCCACACAGATGGGTACTGCATTATCTGGCCTGACATCCTGGTTACCAATGTGTAGGGCCATAGCTTTGCAATGCATGCCATGTCTGTGTTTGATAGTCCTTCACATGGACATTGCCTGGGATGTGCATGTCCCACAATACTGTACAGTGACATGTACAGGTGTACCTGGTTTGGCAGACACATCTAGTGTACACAGCCTGTTATACCCCGATGTGCCAATACTGGCCTGGTGTGGTGAAACATGCTTATAGTGAGCAGGTCGGCCCTGCACCTGGATGAATAGAATGGACAGGTATTCCGTGGTGTCAGTGGCATGGGCCCATACATACAGGGCTTATGTGTACAGCATTGTCTGGCCTTAGTGGATCACATATGATGGCACCTCATATGTTGCAGCCATTCAGTGTGGAACATAGTGAAGGCACAATGTCCACATATATGTGCCTATTGTACCGCTGCACAGGGTGCCATGTCCTCTGCAAGCCACTGCGGTCAAACCATGCCTACTATCTGTCCTGAATGTGCATGTTACTAACAACATAGTGGGATATCCTAGGCAAGGTTGTATGTGCATGGCACATGGGTGTGGGACATATACCGGATACTAGTAGGGCTGCATACTTAGTTCACCAGCCCTTTTGCCAGATGCATGGGTATGGCTTGCCAAAATAGTGCCGTGGCTGACTGACAGCTGTACTCCTCATGAGGTGGCCAATGTGTCATAAGACAGATACTATATAGGAAAACAACAAAACCCGCTCCCAAGTCCAATGGTAAGACAATCATGGCCACCTCTATACAGGCTCTGACAGACAAACACACACTTGCCATGTCTTGTATACAAACCCCTACTGTATCACACTGCAGCAACATGCGTTTAGGGCACGCACTACAACGAATACTATAAAGCACTGTACTTGTCTCACGCAGGCAGACACACACACACACACACACACACACACACACACACACACACACACACACACACACACACACACACACACAGTTGGCATGTCTGGGATTAGAACACCGACCTAACTACTTTACTACACTACAGCATTAAGCAGTTACAGAATGAGCTATTGAGATTACAGGGACACAGCACTCCCAAAGGTGTATTTGTAGATGGGTGACATCATCGGCCTTGCTAACGGTGGGTATAAGAAATGTATGGAGTGTGAGCAGTATAACTCAGTCTTCGGGCAAATGGACACACACACACACACACACACACACACACACACACACACACACACACACACACACACACACACACACACACATGGCAAGTGTGGGACTAGAACACCAACCTAACTACTTTATTACATTACAGCATTACACAGTTACAGAATGCACTACCGAGATTACTGGGACACAGCACTCCTAGAGGTGTATTTGTAGATGGGTGACATCATCGGCCTTGATAACAGTGGGTATAAGAAATGTATGGAGTGTGAGCAGTATAAAAGCATTACTCAGTCCTCAGGCAAATGGACACACACACACACACACACACGGCATGTGTGAGACTAGAACACCGACCAAACTACTTTATTACATTACAGCATTACGCAGATACAGAATGCGCTACCAAGATTACTGGGACACAGCACTCCCAGAGGTGTGCTTGTAGATGGGTGACATCATCGGCCTTGCTAACGGTGGGTATAAGAAATGTATGGAGTGTGAGCAGTATAAAGGTATTACTCAGTCTTCAGGCAAATAGACACACACACACACAAGGCAAGTGTGGGACAAGAACACCGACCTAACTACTTTATTACACTACAGCATTACGCAGTTACAGAACATGCTACCAAGATTACTGGGACACAGCCCTCCCAGAGGTGTGTTTGTAGATGGGTGACATCATCGGCCTTGCTAATGGTGATTATAAGAAATGTATGGAGGGTGAGCAGTATAAAAGCATTACTCAGTCCTCAGGCAAATGGACACATGGACACACACACACACAGAGCAAGTGTGGGACTAGAACAGCGACCTAACTACTTTATTACACTACAGCATTATGCAGTTATAGAACATGCTACCAAGATTATTGGGGCACAGCACTCCCAGAGGTGTATTTGTAGATGGGTGACATCATCGGCCATGCTAACAGTGGGTATAAGAAATGTATGGAGTGTGAGCAGTATAAAGGTATTACTCAGTCCTCAGGCAAATGGACACACACACACACACACACACACACACACACACACACACACACACACACACACACACACACACACACACACACACACACAGCAAGTGTGGGACTAGAACACTGACCTAACAACTTTATTACACTACACCATTATGCAGTTACAGACCACGCTACTGAGATTACTGGGACACAGCCCTCCCAGAGGTGTGTTTGTAGATGGGTGACATCATCGGCCTTGCTAACGGTGATTATAAGAAATGTATGGAGGGTGAGCAGTATAAAAGCATTACTCAGTCCTCAGGCAAACGGACACATGGACACACACACACAGAGCAAGTGTGGGACTAAAACAGCAACCTAACTACTTTATTACACTACAGCATTATGCAGTTATAGAACACGCTACCGAGATTATTGGGGCACAGCACTCACAGAGGTGTATTTGTAGATGGGTGACATCATCGGCCTTGCTAACAGTGGGTATAAGAAATGTATGGAATGTGAGCAGTATAAAGGTATTACTCAGTCCTCAGGCAAATGGACACACACACACACACACACACACACACACACACACACACACACATAGCACATGTGGGACTAGAAAACTGACCTAACAGCTTTATTACACTACAGCATTATGCAGTTACAGACCGCGCTACTGAGATTACTGGGACACAGCCCTCCCAGAGGTGTGTTTGTAGATGGGTGACATCATCGGCCTTGCTAACGGTGGGTATAAGAAATATATGGAGTGTGGGCAGTCTAAATGCAATTTAGAGTCCACTGGCAAATGGGAACAGACATACACACACACACACACACACACACACACACACACACACACACACACACACACACACGCCAGTGGTGGGTACGGAACACCTGCCTACATACAGATTACTATTACAATACTACATACTTACAAATCTCGCCACACAGACTACACATGTCAAGGCTGTCATTATGAACATCTGGGAATGAGTACATCAACAGGGATGCTGGCAGTTAAGATGTACATTCCTGTGAACCTGTGTGTTTAAAGTAGGAATTCATCCTGACCTGGAGTATGCTCATCTGTGGAATGGACGACTACTACCACTATACAGGGTTACAATGGCCATGCCCATACACAGAGGCACATAACCAACACAAGGTGTCACTGGGCATGCTCACACAGTAGCACAAGGCTGTTCAGAATGCACTATGTGTCCATCTACACAAGGATGTACTGGGCATGCTCATACACTTAGTAGCACAGGGGACAGGGGGCATGCTCACACACTTAGTAGCACAGGGCTGGTCAGAATGCACTACTATGTGTCCATCTACACAAGGATATACTGGGCATGCTCATACTCCTAGTAGCACAGGGCTGACTGGGATGCACTCTGATGCTAAACACGGAGGGCCACAGTGGCCATGCTATTACAGGTAGACATAAAGAACACATTGTAATGGGCTCTGGTGTTAGTAGTTGTCATTGTTAGTGGGAATGCTGCTCTACATATATTTGACACTGGTCTTTTACACAACATCAGCTGTCATTCTGGGATGACATGGCTGACAGTAGACAGGCCTTTGTCACATATCACATGCATCCATGATACAAGGGAGTGTGGATATTACCCAAGTCACATCCGCCCACACAGTGCCATTCCAAGGCAGATGTCCTAAACACAGGTTAACTCCCATACACCTACAGGACAACTGCATTGTTTTCTTATGCTAACCAGTGCTAGATGTGTAGCATCCATATTCACAGGTGGTCACTGTAGATCCAGCAATGGGGAGTACTGACAGCTGTGCAGTGAGGAACACCTGGCTGATGTCTCTGTAGTGCACAATAGCACTACTACTACCATATACCTCAGCAACTATCACTACCACCATATACCTCAGAAACAGACATGTGGGCCATAACACAGGTATGGATTGCTCCAGATGGTATACCCACAAACATAAAGGCCACTCACATGTACTGACCGGTCCCCCCATGAAAGGCATCACAAATGAGCCATGTGCAGGACACAGTGTCACATGCTGCATTCTAGGATGTAAACTGCAGACTCCACCATGCCCTTGGACCACCAACACGCAACCATACATGTTGTATGACATAGACGAGTACACCACCATGTGGGCCTTAACCTGTGTACTGTACTAAGGTCTACATCAACTGTAGACAGTACACATGTACTGACACAATTGCATCATGTATTATGTAATGCACTGATACCACTGTCTGTAACCAGGTCAGCTATACACATACCAGGGGCCATCGGTACTTTCCGCCATTAGCAGATGTCTGTTGCTGTACACCATACATTCCCTCATGTATGGATATGACATACATGTACCTGCCCTGGGTATGTACATGCCACACACACAACATACCTGTCAATAGCATAGCTGTTGTAGTCCCTTGTGCAAATAGGTGGCCACAGCCATTACACACATGCACATGGAATGTAGGTCCATGGCTGCTGAATGCTAACAGTACATAAGGTGTGATATCAGTGTTGATAGAGGTAACATCCCCTCTGTACTGGTCACCCATCATATCATACAGCAGTCCATGTGTTATGTATGTCATTACACATATCCACCAATTGCAATGCCTACAAACATGACCAAATGTCAGGACTGTAGGGCCTACACACCTGTACACATAGTGCTGTGCATTCAGATAACATGTGTGTGCAGTTGCTGATGTATAAAGGTGGCGTGCATCCTAGTACATCATGCAGCTGCAATGCAGCCTCAATATTGCCAACTGTATATGGGTGATATGCTGAATGTACAGAAAGATGTACCTCAGGTATGGACAGATGTGTTGAGATAACTAAGTGGTGGGGCATCTTTGCAGATGGATGTTTGCTGTGGACAGCTCACAGGTGTATCACAAGTGGTCCTACAATACCCTGTGTAACCGGTAAGCAATGGTTTCATTAACTGAAGGACATAACAGACAACTTAGCAGTCAGGGTGACAGTGAAGGTAAATAACTTGCCACCTGTTAATTAGATATGACGTCCCTAGTGCATATATCAGCACTGTTGGCACAGAAAGCATCAGTGCAGTTTGTAACGCGTGCAATACTGCTGTACGTCTGACATACATAACATGAGCTAGGCAGGTCTGTGATTCACAGTACTGGCATGTGTGTTTGCTTGTGTGTCCATATATGTCACGTATTGTGGGGAATGCATATCAATTGTTACTCACTCTCCTGTACACATCTGTACAGACTGCAATGTAGAAAGCAGGACATAGGCAGTGGCATGTATCTCACACATGTGAGGTATCTGTATGTGCATGACATAGGTGTATTAATTACTGAATGCCATAGTGTGTGTATGTAGGGCTGACTGGTGCCTGGGGTGAGGATGTATATTACCATACTGAACTGATAAGACCCCTCCCACCATTCAGGCAATGCATTCTACTATCCGTGTTGATGTCCCCGATCTTAGGCCGTACTGACTACCTGTATATGTGTATTCTCTGTAGCACAGTACCATAATGATGATTCACACATAGGCAGGGGTCCTCATCCCACCAGTAGCAACTGTGTGCGAGTGTGTGTTACTGTGTCGGTGAAGCCGTGTGTGTGTGTGTGTGTGTGTGTGTGTGTGTGTGTGTGTGTGTGTGTGTGTGTGTGTGTGTGTGTGTGTGTGTGTGTATTACAGTGTCACTGAATACATGTGTGTCAATACCTGAGTGTGTGGGTGCAGTTGTGTGTTGGCATCCTGTCATGGGAACATGTATTACTGATTCCCATTAAGGCATCACACTTCCCACTGGCCTCTACCCTTGTAATCAGCTAGACATCTCTCTTACCTCACCACTCCATGTAACTGTACCTGGGATGTCACCCTTTATGGATGTCACATCTGTGGCCACAGTAGCTTAATACACAGCTATCATGCTTTTGGAATGGTGTAGACGGGTTTGTAATGTGGGACATTTTCACTGGTATGTGGCAGCTACATGGTGCATGCTGGTATATTCATACATACCTGTGAGTATTCCACATTGACATATGGGACACTTAACTGCAAACACTGACATCCACCGGCACATGCAATTAGACCTGAAGAAGGACAGCAGAACATCATGCCCAACATGCATTTACTGTTGTTACACAAGACACATATTATTAACAGTATTGTACACCTGTACTACATGTCATATCTGCTGCCTGTCAACAGTCCTCAACATTTGTAAACTACACATATCATCCTTGTCTGTTCACCCTGTGCATCAGACCATATGAGCATGTCCCTGCACCGATGGTGTGGATGTCAGGGATGCGGCACAGGCATCATCATATACACAGAGTGTTAATGTTTGCCAGAGGCCTACGCTGCACCATTGGATGACAACATGTGTGTGGGTTTGGGCCTTTGATCCAATTAGGCGTGTGTGGATGTTATGCATGTGTGTGTTGCGGTGACCTACATATGTGTCCAGTGTGTGTGTGTATGTATGCACACAGTTCTCCCATGTGTCTGGCCTACACAGGGGTATTATTGACAGCTGCAATCAGTACAGGTGAGGTTTTACAGTTCACGGTGTCCGGCCATGGACATGTGATCTGTGCCTGCCAGGGGTTGCACGGGCACTACCAGACAGAGATGCAGATTGGGTACTGTCTGATGTCACTTGTCCACTAGAACCATGTCCCTCTTGGGACTGTCCCAGGCCATGTGCATGTGGCCTGCTGTGTCATGGTGTGGACAGCACAGCACCAGATTCACTGCTGCTGCTACTGCCACTATGGGAGTTGGCATGTGAGGTAGGTCGTACAGGTAGACCTGACACAGGTGATGTAGCAGGCCTACGTCCACATGCCCGACACCTCACTCCTGCTAGATGTTCCAACACAGACAGCTCATGCTCGCGGATTGTCATGCCACTGTCAAGGACTCCAACCATGTCACCCAACTGTCTATCCAAAGCATCAGCAATCTGCTGTTGAGCATTTACCATTGCCTGGATGCTGTTGTTTAAAGAACGGACAGCAGCCCTCTGTAGCCTCTGATCTTCTCTGTTGCACCATTCAGCATGTGCCTGTGCCTCCATTACAGCCTGAAACATGTGTCTGGTGACACCAGCTGCTGTGGTCTGTCATGCAGGAGCATGTTGGCCAGAGGTCCTCATACGAGCAGCACTGGTCACGTGCCTCTGTGGGGCACCACCAGGAGTTTGGCTGACACCATGATGTGCAGGCACACCTTCCATAGCCCCCACACTTTCCTGTTCCAAACTACCACGTGCCAACTGTCCTTCCTGTATGGCCACTGGTGATGGGGTATGTGCAGGTATGGGATCTGTGTGCAGTGATGAGGTGGGTATAGATGGAATGACAACCAATGGCACAGTTTCAGCCCCTGACAACTCTGCCTGTGTCCCAATCATACATTCATCATCACTGCTAGAGTCTGTGGGGACGCTAACATCTGATGTACTACAGGAGGGCAATGCACCTACATCACCTGTGAGGGCAGACAAAAACTGTACATTACAATATATACAATAGACACACACACAAACATGCATGTGATATGACAGAAGGCATGCAACATGCATGTGATACAGCAGATGGCATGCAGCACAGACAATAATAGTGGTAGTTATCTTACATCCATACGTTGCACACAACAGCATGCATGTGTCATAACAGATGGCATGCAAATTGCACAATCATAGTAGTGGTTAGCATACATCCCTGTGTTACATCATGTGGACCAGCACAGGTTAACAGTATACCTGCCTGATGTGTGGAATATGACCTTGATAATCGCATGTAGTATGACATGTGATCTGCTGACATGTGCAATGACATGCATACATGTTTAACACAATGGTGTCCTGTCAAATATACAGTGGGACAATGGTGTACCAATTCAGTGTTTTCTGTCTGCCCTACAGATATACTGCAAATTTAGCTGATGTGCATGGCCATTGCAGGGAATCATGAGGCATCTCTAGTGCTATACAGTGTGAGTTACAGACAGAGTTCATATCCATGACTGTGTTCAGATACAATACATATATACTGTGGAATGTGACCCATGTTACTGAGGTATATACACACCAAACCATGTTGTGGAAGTTGTGACACAGGTCACTGAAGGGTATATATGGAGGACACCCCTGCACATCTGCAACCATTTTGCTGCAGCCTGGCAACTATGGCCAGACATGGCGAACACATTGGTTCACCATGTCCCACATGACATCTGTGTACCACACATACACACACACACAAGGAGCTAGTATGGCATTTATGTCCAGCACCAGCAATGGGAATGTACTGTATCTGTGGCCTGATGTGTATACTGTACATGTAACTGCTGTCATGTTGCTTCACTCTCAAGATGTTCAACACATCTTATGTGGTGGATTGATGTTACGCCTACACAAGATGTGCACAGGCCTGTAGGATGTCTAGTGTTCCACATCTACATTATAACCATTATACAAATCCATGGTTGAAACATGCATAGCCATTGTACGACAGGATGTACACACAAGCACAACATGTCTACTGTGTGTGTTGCTCCATGTCTCTGGCCATCCTCCATGGCCATGCGTGTACATGTGTTGTTCAAATTATTGAGATGGGCATCTATTTCACATGTCTGTGTTGCCCCATATGACATATATGCTCCACTGACAACAGGGCTATGCAAATAAAGGGTGGTATGTGGGATATGTTTTCAGGTTAGGTAGGCAGTGTAGCAGCCAGGCCAATAGATGTCATGGACATGTCAAGATAGCACATCACATTGTGTGACATTCATAGCAGGGCTATGATCCACACCGGTGAAACCTGTGTGCTGGCCATACTCCAGCCCACTATGTAGTACTGTTTGTATTCACCACATGTGTAGATCAGATCTGTTGTATGTCCCTAAAGTGAACAGCACCTCCACCATTGTATGCACAGCTGTCAACACATCTGGCAATAAAGTTTGTGAGGATTCATGTCAGTGAGATGATTCACATAGTTTACAAGTGCTGCACATGGGTAGTCATTGTGATGCATTGCAGGTCCGACCTGTATATTGTGACAGGACCATACATTATGTGTGCATGTTGTGAATGGCCACATGGCAGATAGATTTGTGCATTATGGTTCCTGATAAATAATAACACTCTCACCTGCAGGAATGCTAGAGGTACCTAAATAGGAGTAACACAGCAGTATGAGCATAATCCACCCTGGTATAAAGGCTACAGGGAGCAATGTGCATAACACATACACCAGTACATTAGACTATACTATGGTGTATGCACATGTGTGCATACACAGAATAGCATACTATAGTATGCGGCATGTGTGTATACATGCCTTGCATATGATGTTACATTACATATTATACAGTGATATATGCAACTATATGGAATATAGTTGTTATAGGTGCAGTACTGACTTACCAGGCAACTCCAGGCTCAGTGGTTGAGAGACACCCACCTCCACAATATCGGCTAAGGCTTGTGGATGTGGTTCTGCAGGTGTCCCCAGGTTGGCCAGTAGCTCCTTGGTACTTGTGAGTGTGGGCTGGGTTGGTGGCCCACCACCTGTTGCACCTTGTTCCCTGGCGATCACATTCGTACATTGTTTTGCCCATCTAATGAGGTCTGTACAGTGTCTGCGCACCTGCGGGTATATGCGGTTGTGGCCACCCACATCATTAACTCTCTTGCGAAGTTCCATCCACAGGGCATCCCGCTGCTGTGCATCCTGTGGCACATGGCTGAACAGGATATCATGATTGCCGAGTAGGTATGGGATAAGGGCTTCATCCTCCAAGCATGTAAAAGGGGGAAGCCTTGCAGGTGGCATACTTGGAAGGCATAGTGATGGAGACAGACTACAGTAACTCACAGAGACATACAGAGCTACAGCTGAACATACATGTGTATCACATTAATTCAGTTTAAATAGTTGTATTTGCAAACCTACATGACACTGACTTGTTTGTTCATAGGTTCATAGGTTCATACTAGGCTATCCACCCTAGGGCATTTATAAGCCTAGCCAGAGTGTGTTTGGCTTTCTCCACCCATTTTAAATTAATTTTGCTATGCCCTTTTTCGAGTTTAGTATACTGTGCCTCTGTCTAACAGTGACACAGAAGTGATACCTACGATCTCCCATCCACTCATCAAGATTCCTCTTGAAGAGAGTCAATGAGGGACTCTGCCTAACCTGGACTGGGATTTTATTCCAGAGTGAAGGGAGCCTCTGGGTTATGAATCTGTCCCTCCAGCATGTCCTATTTATTTCAGTGCTGAGGTTCAAGTCTCTTGAGCAAGTAGCTCGATGGGATTTGGATTTTCTGAGGTGCAGCATGTCCATTAATTCCGGGTTGGACATGGCTTTATACATCAGGCACAGATCGCCTCTGACCAGGCGGTATGACACTGAGTAGAGCTGGAGTTTCTTTAACCGGGCAGCATATGGCATCTGTTTGAGCCCTTTGATCCTCTTGGTGAGGTACTTTTGGGGTCTTTCCAGTTGCTGCAGGTGTCTGGTAAGGTACATCCCAAAAGGGCATTGTACTCAATTATGGGCCTGATGAGGGATGAGTAAAGAGGCACGATGGCCTCCCCTGATCTAGATGTGAATCCCTTCATGATTAGGTGGGCTATATAAAATGTTTTTCTAACCACTTTGGCCACGTGGTTGTCAAATGAGAGATTGCTATCAACTTGGGTCCCCAGGTCCCTAATTACTTCTTCTGTACTTAATGGATTACCACCTATGTGGTAATTTGTGGGCACTTTGTTTTTGCCAAAGGGGATGACTATACACTTTTTGGCATTTAGCTTGAGGCCATGGCTCTGGCACCAGTTGTCTGTTTCTTTGAGGCCCTTTTGGAGGATGCTTGTGTCAGCTGGAGAGTCGATTATGGTGCCCAGTTTGCAGTCATCTGCGAACTTGGTCAGCCACAGTCCTTCCGTGTTGGCCTGTACCTCCAAGAAATATATACCGAACAAGAGAGGTCCCAGGACTGAGCCTTGTGGGACGCCACTTGTAACTGGTTTGGAGTCTGACATGGCTCCAGCAATTCTAACCATGTAGGTTCTGTCCTTGAGCCAGTTTGCAACCCATCTAGTGATATAGGGTTTATATTTAAGCTGGTGAACTTATCTATAATGCCCGAGTGGGGTATTGTATCGAAGGCTTTTGTGAGGTCCAGGTAGGCTGTGTGGACCACCTTCCCCTCGTCAATGGCCTTGGTGACTGTTTCAAAGAAATCAACCAGGTTTAAGAGGCAGGATCTGCCTAACAAAGCCGAACTGGGTAGGATCCAGTGTCTGTAGGTCCCCAATATCTTTATTTATGAGGTCCATGATGATCCTTTCCATAGCTTTGCAGACCAAGCGAGTCAGGCTTATGGGGTGATAGTTTCCAGGATCCGTTGAGGCACCACCTTTGTGGAGAGGGACCACTGTTGCTGTACGCCACTCTTTGGGTACATATCCTGTAGTAAGGCTGAGATTGAACAGTAGTTTTATTTTTGGGTTTAGCTCTTCTTGGAGTTCATGTAGGACACAGCCCGGGACACCGTCTGGTCCCATTGATGCTGTGTTTTTTGCTTTGGAGAGGGCAGCTCTTACATGAGCATCTGAGATGTCAGGGGGACAGCACTCTGTGTCACACACACACACATGTGGCACTCAATGCTGAGTGGATATTATCACCATATATGTGTGTGTGTCACCTGATTACATTGCTCATACTCCATGTGGTTGCTGTCTTGATGTGGGCATGTCTGTTTGCCTGTACTGGTGTTCCTACCTATCAGCACATGACTGGATGTGTCCACATTAATGCAATCTACCTTGATGCAGTGTATATGTCACATATAAGGACTTACACTGCCTTAACAGACATAACCTGTAACCCTGCAGACATACTCACATAAGGTTTTACATGTATGTGTTCTGCCATATACATCTATATGGCACTGGACAGCGATTCAACATCCTGCCATGTATCACCTGTTTTGCACATGTGATACACATGGGACACTGGCTAACCAGATGGTATTTGCAGGGATGGATATCAACTATAGTATGTACAGTCAAAGTCAACTAGTGGGCTATATGCCATGGGCCATGTATGAATCTAGGATGAAAGGCTACCTGGCAGTAGCCGACAGGTTGGTTTGTGGGGCCAGTTGGAGCAGTGCCACATTACTGATCCAAAGGGTTAATGATACACATACCATGCATTACCATGCGGTCATCACACCATGTCTGAGAGGGGAGCGATGTGTAGTTTTGATGGACAGGAATGCATAGTATGGCAGGACCATGTCAGGTGTATAGGACAAGGATCTGTCCAGCATGTGGTAGGTGGATGTCCATGAAGTATGTGTTCGAGATCAGGATGAGTATGTGTAGCATGTCCAACATCACTGGGTTGGGCATGGAATTATTTAGGGTTTGCATCATACTACATAGTGGAGATGGGGAATGGGAAGGCTGGTGTAGACCATCTGCACATGGCCAATACCCCTTAAAAGGAAATATGTGATCTGATATAGGTCACTTGAGTGTTATGTATGGCTGGACAATGATCTCTATATTCATGAATGGCACCCTATCATTATTAGGGTTGCCACATATGACTACCTGACAGGTGTGGGGACCTAGCTATCACAGGAAAGACAGCTGCCCAGCTGCATCCCTCACACACAAGTGTCCATTATGTTGACCACTGCCTAGGTGGTAGTTCATGGGCACAGGGTTATTAACTTAGGGGTGACAATGAGAGTCAGCTATTGCTCCTAGGTCATAGTAATTCGCATACTTCAATAGGCAGATGCCTTCTGTTTGTCTGTGAGGTATGGACTACAATGAGGGGGAATAAAATTCATTAACCCTGACATACTGTAGCTGCCACTGGTGTGATGAACATGTATTATTCAGACACCTTCTGTAGTGTTGGTTCTGCCAGCAGTCCTGTTGCAAAACACTCCAGTGACAAAGGAATGTACATCTAGTATGCCGAGTGTAGGTGGTACACAGTGTGGGTGATGATGTCCTATGACCTGGCAAGGTTATGATATGCAGTGTGACATCAACCATACTGTAATCTACATCTGTACTGCTGACATCACTTACATGATCAAAGTTCATGGCCTTCCAGACCAGACTCAGCAGGGTAGTAGTAAAGTATTTACCATTATCAGAGGTGTATCCCCCTTTGTGGGTTGTGATACCTATTGGTGTGCACCATTCAGTGTGTACACAACCTGACATGGAGCTATGTTTTATATGATGTGTATGTGGAGAGCATCTTGTTTTGCCATATGTGTATGATACATCCTGTGATGTGGGCAGGTCCCATGCAGACTGAGTGCAGCTTGTACCTGCACAGTCGTGGGTACAGGGGCCCTGTGGTGTACATGGATATATGCTTGTGTACCTGTTGGGGGAAGGTGGCCGTGTGTTTATATTATCCAAGACCCTATCTGGATTGCTTATTCATGCTAAGCACTTGTTCAGGACTTGTAAACACTACGTAAGCTAATAATTACTATAGCACTCAATCTTCCTCATTACCTACAGGTAAGGGTGAACAGGTTTTGTACATACTTTTCTCACTTGCGTAGAGTAATGTAGCTCTTGTACTCACTTTTCTCACTTATCTAGGTGAATATAGTTCTATATTCAGGCATGTCTAAGAGTCAACTGCCAGTTTTCTCACCTGTCTATCTGATGAATCTGGACATCTTGAGACAATGTACACATTGCCTCATGTACACAGACAAGCCTCTCCACCTACCACCCAACACTACAACCTGTGAAAGATGCACTCATCTAGCCAAACGGAAGGTAAAGGTCTCTCCAACCAAGCCTGACCCTAACTGCCATGTGGAGAAGGTACACAATCGCACAACACCACACTCATCACATAAGTCTCACTGAATCTACCCCACCATTAACTGGGAAAATTACTCGTGTACCAACACATTAACTCAACAGTTTCTGGAATTCATAAACACCAATGCCCTGACTCAACATATCCACACACCCACCAGGGGCAACAATATCCTAGACCTTGTCATTACCAACATGAGTGACTGGTGCTCCACACATGAAGCCAACCCCTCATTGGTCCGATCAGACCATGTGCTGAACACCATTAATATCCACATCCCGCACCTACCCCCCATTAAGGGAACCACAGTATAATATGTCTACAAGGCTAACTACATGCTTCTTAAGACAGATGTGGTGGACGTCATGACACCCATGCAGATGGACAGTACTGTTACAACTGCTGACTCCTACACAAATGCACTCTATAAGCACTTACAGGAGTGCATGACTTGTGCTATCACAAACAGAACCAGGATGCTATACTCCTAATTAACTAAACCAATCTGGTGGTCCCCTGCCATAAACATATTGTACTACAGGAGGAAGACACTGTTGCAAACGAGAGTACAATACCATGCATTGAGGAGATCCCTGGCCAGCCTCAATAAGAAGGTGAGATCCCTTATAAGATACTCCAAAGCTAGCTATGAAAACTATAACGCAACTAATACCAACAACAACCACAAAGCATTCTATAACTATGTCACATATCTCGATGTCAACAACCAGATCTGCTCTGAGTTACAGCACAATCGCATGAACATTACAGAAAAAATTGAAATTGGCAACATTTTGGCAGATCCCTCTCAAAGCTGCACACTCTAAAGGCAATATCACAGCATCCATGGGACCGGACAACATCCCAGGCTGCATTTTACACAAACTTCAGATCATACTGTCTCTCCACCTACGCACCATGTTCAATAATAGCCTCACATCAGGCATAGTGCCCCCTGAATGGCTCACAGCAACAGTTATCCCAATCCACAAAGGTGGCACCATAATGGACCACGGGACCTATTTCCCTATAGGCCTGACTAGCCTGGTCTGCAAGACTATGGTGCACATCATGGATCACTGTCACAGAGACATTGGGTACCTCCCAACCTTTGACCCCTCCCTGTTTGGCATTGTTAAGGCCAGACCATGCCTCCTAAACCTGGTGGACTTCTTAGAGACAGTTACCAAGGCATTAGATGAGGGTAAGGAGGTCCACACAGCCTACCTAGATCTCTCATAGGCTTTCAACACCATTCCTCCTTCTGGTATTATCAACATACCCATCCGCCTGAACATTAACCCCTATGCCATGTGATGGCTTGCAAAGTGGATCACGGACAGAACCCACACAGTGGGAGTTGCATACCCTAGGTCCAACTGTATACCAGTTACAACTGGCGTCCCCCAGGGCTCAGTCCTAGGACTGGTCATGTAAGGTATATACATCTCTGATGTACAGGCAAGCACAGGAGGGCTTTGGCTGAACAGGTTTGCAGACAACTGCAAACTAGGGGACATAATTGTTTCCCCAGCTGTTACAGATACCCTCTGGAAGGGTCGCACTGGGATGAATACCTGGTACTAATATCATGGCGTCAAGCTGAATGCCTAAAATTGCATAGTCATCCCCTTTGGATATAACTAATTACTTGCAGAGTACCACATAGGTGCTAGTCCCCTACATACAGAAAAGGTAATACAGGATCCGGGAACCCCAGTAGATAGCAATCTCTCCTTCGATACCCATAATGACAAGGTGGTTAGAATATCCTTCTACATGGCCCCCCTAATCTCTAATGGGTTTGCATCCAGATCAGAGGGGCCACTGTGACTCTACACATGTCATATTAGACCCATTAAAGGATAGAACACCCCATTTGGGATATACCTTATAAGACAACTGTAACAGCTTAAGAGGATTATTGACCTAAAACAGATGATCTATGCAGCCCAACCTACAAAACTCCAGATGTACTCAGTTGCATACCACATACTCACAGGTGATCTCTGCTTGACATACAAGGCCCATGTCCAACCCCGTATTGCTGGATATGCTCCACCTAAACAGAAGCCCCTGAGAGCCACATGCTCTAGAGATATACACCTAACCACAACGATGAGTAGGACGTGCTGGATGGATAGATTCCTGACCCAGACACTCCCTATGCTTTGGAACATGATTCCAATGTACATCAGGCAGGGCCCCTCATGAGCACTCTTCAAGGGAAACCTTGATGTGTGGATGGGAGACAGACATGTACCCCGGGGATCACTGCAGTGGCTCTGCTGGACAGAGGCACAGGGGAACTATTGGCTCTGCCATTCAGAGGCACAGGAAACCAACCTATGGGGGTGGCAAAAGCCAACACATGCTAGCTAGGCTTACAGATACCCTTGGTAAGACAGCCTAGTACCTACCTTTGCACATATTACATGTCTTATGTGCATGGATAGTTAAATAGCTCTTCCATTTTACTTTGCTATCATGCTGATAAACTGTCGGCTCACTAAAAGGCATATGTATCCTGTTATTGTTTATTGTAAATGCCAGTTGACATAACTAATGTTTGCCTAACATTACAGTAATTCTATATAGCTTGTAATACATATCTGCTTACAATGCTGTACATTACACAGTTATTGGCACAATATCCCACAATGCAAATCATACTTGCACAGTGGCCCAACCTTCCACATGTTATTCTCTGTAATACACCCATACATATGGCTACAGTTACAATATATCAACATATACTATCCCCTGTTATAGCACATACTTGTTGGACCAGCCCTACCATTGACATCGGCTGGTGAGGAGTATTTCTGTTCAAAGCCCTTATATAGCATCCCTTGTGGCGTATGCGGTGTTTACCTTGTGACCTACAGCAAATACTACAAGTGTTACTATGCTCAACAATACATCACTACAAGATAACTGTTTCCACTACATGGATTGCGTGCACTTTAAATACTACAGAATAGTGCTACATACACAGACATACTGACTGTTCTACATACCTTATTAGTAACCCGAGGTGTCGTTAACTGTTGATTCAATCCTTTTCGGTTTGTGTTTCAATGTTCTTTGTAACGTTTTGCTGGTATATACGGATGATTTGAATGTGTGATAACACATCCTTTTCTAGTTACATATTGGTAATATGTGGTATCCTGTCCACCAATTGCTGTTCCAAAGTAGTTAATTGGATGCACAACAGCTGTGCAGCTACTCCATTAGCCGATACCATGGCAACAGTTGTGTATAACTGAGTACTCCTTTAGGGCATTGTCCGTTTGCCGTACTTTCGAGGGAGATGGCCTAGATGTGTTATTGCGATATATTTCAACAGCTATATGGAGACACACAGAGATATATTAGCTTCATGACTCCTGTGGACTGTGTGTAATGGCTAGACAATTTAGTTTGACATGTGAGTACAGCTGTTATATTTCAGAACAGTGCTACTTATGCAGGGTTTGTTTGTACCTGATACTTCTGCAGATGTTTAAGTCTGGCAAGGATGTTTGGCCAGCTCAAGGGTGTATGGCTATGCATGAACTGTGATGTGGTTTACAGTGTGCTCACCAGACATCCTTGATTTGGTGTACAAGTGTAGCATACTGTGCTGTTACTTACTAATTGCTAACACATCCCAGTGTACGCACAACCCTCTGTAATGGGATTAGTGCAAACAAACCCTATTACATCAGCAGCTGTTCCATTGTATAACAGCAGCTATTTCACATAGGGCCATATTAGTGTATCCCTGACAAGGTATGTTAAGGCTTCTGCAGATGTTGTACAGTGTGTGAATGATTTGTGATGTTATTACAGTGTGTATTGTATTATGTTTGGGTGTGGGGGTGATGTTGGTGGGTGTGCTTAGCAGATGCAGGTGTATAGGAACTGCTTTTATACATAATCGCTATGTGCGTGAGAGTTCCTACCATATTTGAACACCTATCCTTTTCTGGACAAATACAATGGTAATTGCAGGCTGATTCATTAAGGCACTGTTATGTGGTTCCTGTATAGCATGCAGGTGATGTTAGTCCTTGAATCCCTTTGGTAATACATCTGAATGTAATAACGTGTTGCTACATGATAGCTGTGTATATCTGTCATACGTATTTGCAGTCAACGTAGTTGTGTTGGTGATTGACCCTCTTTGGCTAGGGTTGCCACCTTATCATATGGCCATAGTTTGACCTTTTCGGGACACACATCTGATTTTACAGGCTGACACAAACCCATGGTCAGTACAAGGGATAGAATTTTCCATTCTTGCCTAATTATAGGCTTATTCATGTAGCAGTTTTGTTGTTTATCCTGTTTCCTGTAACATGTATGTATTTTAGATACAGAAATAACTATTGTATGCAACTATTACAGTACATATGGGACATAATTATGTCCTACAATCACAGGACATTCGCCACGTTTAATATATTTGGTCAAAACACAACTGCCCAAAGAGGGAGTGTCCCTCGCAAAGTGGGACAGGTGGTAACACTATCATTGGCTCATGCCCATAGCACATATTTGTAATAGTGTATAGGCATATACTCTCCATAACCTTTGTTCATTAAGGTTGGTAGTGGCGGAATGTGTGATTGCTATTGTCTATGTTATACACATATATGAACACTTCAACCACTGTATACGGGAGACCTACTGAATCCCTAAACCACAGTGTTCCAATGCACAGAGTACCGGGACCAGACTCCCATACCCCACATTACAGACATCGACAGTAACTTGTGAAGGTAACACGAACATGGAACACACACATGCACACACAGACACACTGCTACCCAACACATCCAAACAAACCATCCTAGACTACGTATGAGCAGGTGGCCAAGCCCCCCTACACCCCCCCATGTAGATGTCTGCGCCCCCCACACCACCCCCTACATTAATATTCTACATCCTAGGTCGTGCAAACAGACGCACAAAGCTAACCCACAACCACACATTACAGTCCCCCAAGAACACACACCACACACAGAACACACACTTACACACACTACAGCCCTAAGAAACACACGTACACACAGTAACCTACCCAAACTGCAACACCAGAAGCACTGACTAAATGTCCATTAACATCGTGAGATTATACCTCATGCATCTGGTGTTTTGGTACTGTGTTCTTTCGGACCTTAAGCCTCGGGATTACACGCGTCGGTATGTAAAGCAGTCGGTATGTGGTAGGTATCCCATTTATATGTACCTCCATGGTTATGTAGATGTTGTTAACCTATCTATATATCTACATATATATGTATATCCCCATATATCGACATATCTCTCTCTCTTTCTCTCTCTCTCTCTCTATATATGATGATGTGTGTATGTATGTATATATATATATATATATATATATATATATATATATATATATATATATATATATATATATCTAAAAACATACACCTTTCATTAGGTACATGCCGGTTTGTCCTAGTTCAACACATTCCTACCTTTTGTGTTTTATCCTGTCAGTATACATGACTGCCATTGGTACATCTCAGGTAGCTTAGTAGTATGTTATTGTGATGAATGTGTACATGGTTGCGTGTTCTAATCCTCGCAGTGATATCTTACCTCTCAGAGAAGGCACTGGTAGTGCAAGGGTGATTAACGCACATTTCAGCGGTTGTGTGTTCCACATGTTTATTATTCTGTGAAGAACTACCTATATATGCAAGCTGTGTTTAAGTTATACTATGTAACATGTACACATCTGTGAAGATTTCTGTCAGGGATACTCCCCATTATTTGGAACTATATCCCTGATTACATTATACAAAATCCCTCACTGACACTCTGGGGAATCCTTGCAGAGTGGGTGGTGAACAGTAGCGACACTCCAGGGATCCAGCAAGTGGCTCTGCTCCACAAAGGGAAAGTTAGTTGATTGATGGGGTGGCAACAGCAGACACATTTTGCCTATGCTTATGAGTGGCCTCGGAGGTTGGGCATGTACTTACCTATGTATCTATGAACCTGTACATACAGTATGGACACATGCTGATAGCTTAATTTACTGTTCAGGTATTCACTTACATTGTGCCAATGGCAGTTGTGTGTACAATAGTTGAGGGCTACCTATGGAGGATGCACACAGTAGACCACCTATACATGACAATTTACAGGTGGTCGTGTGTGTGTGCCATCCATGTTTGCTGTGTGTGCAAGAGGAGAAGGGTGTCATTCCATGAGTACCTACAATGTCAGTGTGTGTGTGTGTGTGTGTGTGTGTGTGTGTGTGTGTGTGTGTGTGTGTGTGTGTGTGTGTGTGTGTGTGTGTGCTATACGTTCCCTCTTTGCCAAGGCATGGGCATACTGGGCAAGCCTCTGTCTGCCTACTGGGGCTAACACAGGATGTTCATAGTCTTAGTCCCCCTGTGCCTGTGGGTTCCTTGGCAATGGTGGTGGGCTGTAAGGGCCTTCACCATTCTGTCCCTGCTGCAGCTGTTTCCACAGGATCATATTGTGTAGCATGGCACATACTATGAAGATGTGGGAACACGTTCCTGGAGAGTAGTGCAGGGCTCCACCAGATATGTCTAAGCAATGGAATTGTGATTTCAGCATCCCAAACACAAGCACTATGATGATTCTGGTTTCTGCGTGTGCCTCATCATGGCATTGTTGCGTAGCTGTGTGTGCATTTCTGATGGGAGTCACCATCCACGGTTCCAGTGCATAGCCAGCATCCCCCACCAGGTGGCCATATGGGATGTCCCCCCTGACAAATACCTGATACAGCTGTGAGGCATGCCAGATGTGGGAGTCGTGATAGCTTCCAGGGCTGCCAGCACACACATCCATGATAATGCCCTAGGCATTGCACACAACCTGGCAGTTGATGAAGGGGAATCCCTTGTGGTTTATGTAGCACCTACCCTGCTCACCAGGTGGTGACTTGATGTGTATGTGTGTGCAGTCTATTGCACCCAGTACCTCCGGGTAGTCCGCCACACGGTGGAAGAGACGCATATTGCTGGCCAACACTCCTGCATTTGGGGGAAGTATTTGTGCTCATTGGCATGTGGTAACAAGGCATCCAGGAACTGGTGGAGTACCCTGGATGCTGATGCCTGTGAGATCTCCATGATATCCATGATATCCCCAGTTGGCCTTTGGAAGGTACCTGTGGCTAGTATTCTCAAGCTTACACATACCTTCATGTCCGCTGGGATGGGTTCCCCTCTGTTACTTCTGGCTCTTTGGCATGGCTGGCACAGCTCAACAAGTTGCTGTATGATGTCCCTGCCCAAACTGTAATGCTCTACTATCTCCAGATCATGTAGCCTCTGGTAGGTTACCCTGGGTCTGAACACTCGTCTCCTCCTCCAGTGCCTGAGATGGTTGTCAGCATCATCCTCCACACCGCTGTCAGTCTCCAACACATGCTGGTGAATCAAAGCTATGGCAGCCCCTAACATATACATATTAAAAGTTCCCCATTTGTATACACCAATGGTGCAGAGCATCTGGGAATACACAGGTGTGTGTGTTTCACAGCTTATATTATTGTGCAATGGATGATGCTGGTGTAATTGGGTGTGTTTGTGCTATTCCAGCTGCAGGGTATCTTAATTATTGGTTTTAAATCAGGTACTGCTATTGCGGGGCCTTTGATGTTGACTTATGCTTGTCTGTTGTGATTCATCTATTGCCCTTTACTTCTATTTTCAACCCGATTCACCTCCCATTGTCAGGCATGCATCCAGCTTCCGCCTTTCTTGTTTTGTGCTTCCACAACCCAGGATTGTGTTGGGAAATGTGTTATGTAGCTGATCTACTGCAAGTTTGCTTTGTTCTGCTGTGACAGTTCTCTTTTCTTTGCTGTACGGTACCTCCCCTTTCCTGTTCTGCAGGTAGCTGCTAACAGCCTTGTTAACTGTTGTCTATGGCCCACTGTGAGTTTATAGGTGTTAATTACTCATTTGTACTCCAATTACCATGCTGCAGCATTTCCTTATTGTCTTCCCATATCCTTCCTGTTTCAGCTGTGGTGCGTGCCACGCACAACCATTTACCGGGTTTTGTGCGCGTTTTCATCCACGTTCACATGAACTTTCGGTTACCTTGTGTGCTCTCAGCTAAGCAAAGCTATGGCTACTTCCACACCCCTATCCTGTGGCTTTGCTTAGCAACATGCAACATGGATTACAATGATCCAATGTGCTTACAGCTATGGTGGCGTACCCCTCTCTTGATGTCATGTTTACCTCCAGGCCACTCTTCGGTGTTGTAACGCTATGCCGTGTGGTACATCCTTACGCCGGTGGGGCATTTGCGATTCAGTATTACTTGACTCATTTGCATGGTATTGACTGCTAATTCCTAAATACCACACGGAACACTGTCACAGACCCTTAGCAACCCTTGCACCATGGTCATGGTGTAGCATGCCTGCCATTGACTATTATGGGGATATCATGAATTGTGTTACATTACAGTTTTATGACATCTAAATATATTTTCCTTGTGATCCCGTTTGTGCACCGATGCACTGCGGTTTTACTTTGCATTGGTGTGGCCATGACATTAAATGTTATTTTTTATATCTTGTGCATGTTGTTTTATGCTATTGGCTATATATTTAGCCATTGACATATATTAACATTATAATACGTAAGTTTGGCCTGCTTTCATGGCTCCGATTTTATGTTTGACAAAATGAAAACTGTTTTTTTTGGTTTACATTTCTACATGCTTATGCTACGCCTGCACAACTTTATGAATCACTATATACCTTCATTTGCATGCTACACTGCTGTGCATGGGGTAATTAGCATACATGCACCGGGAGCTGTGCAGCTCCAGCATATGCTGGTAGTGCACGTGGAAACAGCTCTTACCTGAATCGCTCCATGGCCATATTTGGCGCTAGATCACCAACGATACTCCGGCGCATGGCAAAAGCTTCATGAATCCCGGGGATAGTTAATAATTTTTTTTTCTGGGTCAGGAGGGAGTTTAGGCATTTCATTCTGGTAGATCTGGGTTATATAGAGCCCAGTTTGTGGCTGTAGTTGATGAAGCTTGGGCCAGAGCATAATTCTCAAATGTACAGGTTTTCACTGAAAGTCCAGAATTTTACTTTGTTCTGCATGTTGCCTCATTCTTATTCTGTTGCATGGTGTGGTGGTTTACAGCATGTTGCATTAAGTAAAAAAATTAAAAAAAAAAAGTGGGGTCCAGTTTGGCCTTGCAGTGGTGCTGTGTAAGAGATTCGTGATAATGCGGGTTTCGATGCTCCAGTAGTTTGTAGTGCATGTTTGGAATCTCATTGGGTGGCTTTAAGGAGTGAAATGATGGGGATCACCTAAAAGTTGCTAGTGGGAAGTGGTGCAGGAATGGTGTCTGTGGATTTGATTGTGTTGCAGTAACTGGTTTCCAAGAGTTTAGTTCAGTCGCAAGACTGGTGCAGGAGTTAGCTGCAGATGTTTTAGTTGCTCGGTTAGTATGCCTTGCTGTGTGGTGTTTTTACAGGATGGCAGTGAAGCCTGGTGATGTGGTCTTAAGCCAGCAGCTGGATTTGTTACCAGGTGGTCATCCCTTAAAGTCACATGGGATGGTTTTGGTTGTGAAGTAGGCGCGTTACATTGTACTTCCCGTTTGATCACGTTTGGGGAGTCTGACATGCTGCCATGCTGAAGGTGATTTGGAGGGTTTGCACAGAGTGAAGTTTGTAATGCTGGTCAGTGTAGTTGTTCCTCTGATGCAGCTTGACGATATGGAGAGTAGGCAATTTGTTGATTGGGGTCTCGCTTTTGTGCTGGGCAAGGCACATTTCTGTGGGCCATCCTCCACTCTTGCCTTTTAGCTTACTGGCTCTTTCTGGTTCCTTCTGGGGTCCAGAGCATACATGGATGTAGGGTGTTAATGATCTAACACTGACATTTGCTGTCAAGGTCACGTTGTTGAGAGGTGATGTGGCCACTCGGTAGTTGATGTCTGGGGCCTGCAAGTAATGGCTGCTTTTTATGCACGTCTGGAGTCACTTGTGGTTCTGTCTTTAGTGGGTATTATTAGGGTTATATAACAGTTCAGTTGGAAACAGCCATCATCTAGTCATATTAAATAATTAGGACTTTGAATCCCTCTTAGACATGCAGTAATTTGGAGGGTTAGCATTTTAATAAGAGCAGTTTCTCTTAGCAACATGTTGATGTGTTCCATTTTTATCTCAGAGGTTGAGAGGCATGGCACAGGGTTGGACTTTGGCATGGTAAAGATGCAGCTTGGGTTTGCCATTGCCAGAGTGGGATTGTTATCATTTTTAGTGCTGTCATGGGCACAGGTGAAGACTTTGAATTTGGGATGGGTGAGTCTCATGCCTTGGTCTGTTCTTGGGGGTTGTGGTTGGTGCACATTCAGCTGTGCAGGGGTTTTGGCATTTATGCTGGTGTGGCTGGTAGTTTTTGAGTTTGTGGGGGCAGTGTTTTGGTTGTCCCAGTGGAGTCCTTGGCCTCGCTTTCTGTTTGGTCCAGTTGTATTTGCTTGCTCGCTCGGTGATGGTGTTTCAGTGGGAGTGGAGTTGCCATTGTTGTGGTTGGTTGGGGGGATGGTAGAGAGACTGCATCTGTTTCGTTGTGAGTTGACTGGCGATAATTCCTGTCAGTCGCACATGCGTGGTGTGGCCTTAATGGCCATGAGGGATGGTGATGATGATTTAGCTCTCAACTTTCCAGGTCTTTCAGCGGGAAGATTGACAATGTCATTTGCAGACATTACCTGGATGTCAGATGTGAAGAGAGGCTCTTTTCAATGTTTTAATAGCATGGTAGCTCAAAAGGAAATGCTGCTATTTACCTTACAGATATTACCTTGTTAACAAATTAAGGTCACTAAGATATATTTAGCTAAAAAGGGAGGGGATTCAGCCAAGCATGAAATGGTATAGCAAATAATTTTCTATACAAAAAAAAAAAAAAAGCCCAGCTGGAGAAATGGGATGGAATTTGAGTTGGCATCAGTTGGGGGGTAGCTGAGAAGCGTGGGTGAGATTTTTTTAGAAATATATAGAGGAAAGAGTGGTTTATTGCTTGTCGGTTACATATGTAATCATTTCTCAACGATACAGATTTTCGCAGAATGTCCAGATTTTTGCCTTAAATGTTGGTCTGTTTCTCATAAAGTTTTGATCTTCGGGTTTATCGCCAGTAAATCATTGAGGGTTGAAGTCAGTAAATGACAGACAATTGAGTTTCAGACTTCCTACCCTTCTGAAATTTCATGCAAATGCAAAACCTGTTATTCTATTAACCTAAGTTTGTAAGAGGAATATTTAAGTATTCCTATATTTTGGTTCTTGGTCCCTTCTATTAATTATGTCTTTGTCCACATTCTTCATAGTTTGGCCTGTTTTCAAAAATTTTGGTTTCTGGCAAATCCTTACAGACTGACATCACTAAACAATAATATACAATTTCAGACTTTTCCTTCGGAAGTACATAGCACTGCAAATATGTTTTTCTACCAACTTTCTAGGTTTGGGGGAGCAATATTTACATGCTGTCCCTATTTCAGCTTTTGTCTCCCCCCTCCCATTCATTTGGCTTGCCCAGATTTTGCACTGAGGTTTATAGTCATCCATTGTTGAAAGCAGCTGGTGGTTTATTCAGTTTGTATGTTCTCGGTGCAACTTAAGGATACAGTTGCTGTAGTGTTACCCAGCATGATCCCGGAAGAGGGAAGAAGGTTTTGTAACAGATGTCTCACTCACTAAGGTGATGACCAATGAGATGATATCTGCAGAAATGCTAACTGGGCCACAGCTATTGGCTGTGGTCCAGTTAGCATTTCCACAGGTATCATCTCATTGGTTATCACCTTAGCGAGTGAGATGATACCTGCGGAAATGCTAACTGGGCGACAGCTATTGGCTTGAAGGAAGCGTATCTCTAAGGTAATGGATTCCGATGGTGTGAGGTTCCAGTTGTTGGAGTGTTACAAAATGTGGTTTCAGGTAATTTTTATTTACTGCTCATTGAGTCATGTCAGTGCTGGTGGGGGTATGGACCAGGTGGGGTAGCCCCAATAGTTCTGGAGCTCAAGGGGTTTCAGTTTCTGTGGTATTTATGTTATGGCTGTATGTAGTCATTCCAGACGTGTTGAGGGTTAACAAAGGATAGGATGGTCATTATATGTTATGCTTTTACTGGATAGGTGGAGGGATGGCAGGATTGCTTTGGACTTTAGTAGGTTGGGCTGCTGTGATGATGATGGTAGGCAATTGACTTGAGTGGTTTCATATGATTGGGTTTAATGTTTTGGTGTTGCCTAGGGCAAGAAATGTCCCGGGGCTCATTTCAAAGTTAATACTGGTAGTTGGAATAAGTGAAAAGTTAATATACAGTAGGTATGCAATGATATGGTTATTATTGTAGTATTGGAAAGGGATCATTGAGTTTAACTGTTAGTCTAGTCAAGTAGTGGCATTCGGTGTTCATCCAACAGGGTTTTTTGGGGTTGCTGATGGGGATTATTAGACAATTTCTCCATTAAAAAAGGAAATGGTAGTTTACAGTTTGGTAATTAGTAATGCCATTAGGTGATCAAGAGGTGGTAGTTAGGCATGAGGCATGTCACTGACCTTGTTTGACTTGGTGTCATTAGGCATTTTCAGGTTTTGGTGGTACATCGTTCATGGGTAGTGTTGCCTGGCTTGGGTTTACTGTTTTCAGTGCATTTGGGGTTGTGCTGGTAAAAGGCCAGGATGGTGGTTTAAATGTGTTATTGCTTATAATGGGTAGTTGGTGTGATGGCAAGATTGCTATTGGATGGGATTTGGGAAAGATTTCATGTGGTTATTATATTCAATGGGCAGTAAAATCGAGCTACAACTGGGCGTGAGGATATGCAATTGCCTCTGCATGGTTTCAAGTGGCAGTGGACTTAGTGTTCTTTGTAGAGTGGGCTGGTGATGACCCAAGAATCATTATGAAGCTTTTATTGGTATGGTAGTTGGGTAACTAAGTTTTCCCTCATATACAGTGAGTATGTTAGGTTATGAGGTTATGGTTTGTTACTTTAGCATTGGAGAGGAATCAGTGGTTTGCCTTCAGCTGTATAGGCAACTGTCTAATTCTGTTATTTAGGTGATAGGGGTTTCAGAGGTGATGGTATGGATACAGTTTGGTTAGGCAGGATGGAGTACACCAAATGACGTTTGGCCTAATGCCTTTTACTGGTGGTTAGGTTGTTGGACATTTGGTCAAAGAGAGGGGGAACAGCATGGTCAGGCTGGTGGTCAGAGAAGAGAGGCAGGCTTGCCCTCTTCTGTTCCCCATCTGGTATTGGATGTTCAGTTCAATAAGTTGGGAAAGGAAAGTGAGTGGTTGAATGCTGCTTGATATGTAAATAAGCAAGCTGAGGTAAGCTGCTTATTTGGTTGGACATGTAATTCAATATATGTAACCAAAGTGAGTGGTGATACGCTGCTTCATAAGTAAGCAAGTGGAGGTATGGATGCTGCTTACTGGTCAGGATGAGCAGGGTCACACTGTCCTATTTTAATGTTACATGGATGTTATCCTCATGTATATTATGTGTTGGTTGTAATTAATAAATATTTGTTAGCATTCATGTTTTTGGAAGTTTAATAAAGGTCACCAAATGTCATTCGGTGTGATGTGTTTATTGAAGGGGACAGGGACAGATGCAATATGACTGTCTTTACTGTCATAGAATTATTTGTTTCTTTTTATCTAAGTTATGCAATCTGAACTCAATTATTACTTGCAGAAGTACAGGAACTGCGAATTATGCAATGCTGCTATACTACCTTAAAATGGTGGTGGGTAAGTTATCTATCTGTGTGTATTTATATCTGTACTGTCTAGAATTCTTCCATTATAAGCTTTCTTCACCCTTTTGTGAAAAACTGTTTCTCAATGCACACGAGCCTGATGCAGCAAAAATGTATCTATTGCATGTGTTAATCTGAATGACAATAAAGTTTACTTTGACTTTGACTTATTCTGGCATACAGCTCCCTGCCTTTAAAACTCTGCTACATAGACTTGGTACAATAATGCATGAAGTTCCAGACTGCTGCTTTGCTGAATACTTCATCACTGGAATTCATAGACCCACTACATGCTACACAATAGCCATTTGAGTGACAGTCAGCAACATGCAGTGCGGTGCAGATTCAAAGACATTAGCTGTGGAACTGCACCACTGTTTTTACAGCACAGTATGCAGAGTATGAAACTAAGTTGATAAATAGATACAACTGATCATGCACAGGGACATGAGTGCCACAGCTTACAAATAAATTTGGTATCCTGTCAGTAAAAATAAAAATACCTGTAAGACTAAAACATCCCTGAAGTTAAGTGCATCTATTTCTTTTGATTACACTGAAAAATACTGAGATTAGTTGTTCAGCACAACCAGTCTCAAGCATTTACCTAAATTATAACAAGATATGGACTGGCTAGCCATGTCCTGTTACTGTCTGAGAATGAGGGATTGAATGAATAAACTGAGTTACTTTGTGAGGGTCATTCATTTGTTCTTCAGTTGCTTACTTTATGCTAACAGCAATGCTAATTAGGATAAAGTGCCTAATGAATGAATGAATGAATGAATGAATTAATGAATGAATGAAAACATCTCTGTGAGCTGCATTATACAGGTTTTCAGACTGCATGCAGGCAATAGGGCCACGAGTTTGAGACCCCTGCATGTAGATCACAGTGGTCAAATTATCCCAAGTACCCTGTAAACTGAACTGTTATGTGCTTCTAGAACAAGTATTTTATGCTTCAGTTAAGGTTGTGTAAAACATCATCTGAGTGAATACTTTTCTGAAGAAATGTCTGTTTTACTAGTCAGTTCAGTTGTTTTGTTCTTATGTCTACAGTGTCTGTCTGTAAATGATAGCTTTGTGCTTTTATTATATAAACAATTAACAGTTCTGTTGTTCTAATTGGCCTAAATTTTATTAGCTATACCACCCCCCCACACACACACACATATATACATTAACTTACATTGCTTTTTCCTTTCATATCTAAGCAATTTGTATCCATTTCCATATGTAAATGATATGGCTGCTTATAGGGCTTGTGTCTCTTACCAGAAGATTAAAACTTATCTGCAGACCAAACTAACTACTACATAGCTGTTTTACATATAAACATTTACCATAAATTTTATAAAGATAAAGCCAATGCTCTTTGAAGCAGCAGCTAGACTAAAACTATTTCAATTAAACTGGATCCTTACTGAATCAAGAGGAGAAATAGCAAAAACTATTCTTGTACAGAAATACTTATGGTTATGTTTGGCCTCATCACTTTCATAGGTTCATAGGTTCATAGGTTGGTACTAGGCTATCAGCCCTAGGGCCTATACAAGCCTAGCCATAACAATTCCCTGGCTATTTCTTCCCACATTATTTACTTTCCTGGACCCCTGTCTAGCAGGGCGACTGAACTGATCCCTGGGGTGAATTTCCTTTCTCCCATCCAATCGTCAATGTTCCTCTTGAAGAGGTCCAAAGAGGCACTCTGCTTGACATGTATGGGCAATCTATTCCAGAGTCTGGGGAGTCTCTGGGTCAGGAACCTATCCCTCCAGCATGTTTTGTTTATTGTGATGACAAGGTTTAAATCCGTGGAGCGTGTAGCTCTGAGGGATTGGGATTTCTTTAAGTGTAGCATGTCCAACAGCTCTGGGTTTGACATGGCCTTGTATGTTAAGCAGAGATCGCCTCTGAGTAGACGATATGTGACAGAGTATAGCTGGAGTTTTTTAAGGCGGTCAGCGTAGGGCATCTGCTTTAGGCCTGTGATTCTTTTAGTGAGGTATTTCTGAGGCCTTTCCAGTTGTTGCAGATGTCTTGAGAGGTACATACCAAATGGGGCGTTGTATTCTATAATGGGTCTAATGAGGGATGAGTACAGTGGGACAATGACCTTTTTTCTGGATGAAAAGCCCTTTGTGATGAGGTGTGCCACATAGAAGGATTTCCTTATTGTTGTGGCGATGTGGTTATTAAAGGTGAGACCACTGTCCACCTGTGTCCCTAAGTCTCTTATCACACTTTCTGTGTTTAGTGTACTGCCAGCTATATGGTAATTCATGGATACATGTTTTTTTCCCAAAAGGGATAACAATACATTTCTTGGCATTGAGCTTGAGCCCATGGCTCTGGCACCAAGCATCTGTTTCTGTAAGGTCCTTTTGTAGAGTATCCACATCATTTGGGGATTCAATAATGGCTCCATGTTTGCAGTCATCTGCAAACTTTGTTAGCCAGAGTCCCTTAGTGTTGACCTGTACTTCAGAGAAGTAGATGCCAAACAAGAGCGGCCCCAGGACTGAACCCTGAGGTACTCCACTTGTCACTTGTCTGGAGCTGGATTTGGAGTCGGCTACTTTTACAGTGTGGGTTCTATCAGTAAGCCATTTAGCAACCCATTGGGTGACATAGGGATTAATGCCCAACTTAGTAAGTTTATCTATGATTCCAGAGTGGGGGATGGTGTCAAAGGCCTTGGCAAGGTCTAGATAGGCTGTGTGGACCACCTTGCCCTTGTCCATGGCTCTGGAGACTGATTCAAAGAAGACAATTAGGTTCAGGAGACAAGATCAGCCCTTCACAAACCCAAACTGGGTGGGGTCCAGTGTTTGAAG
This sequence comes from Protopterus annectens, assembly GCF_019279795.1. Classification (NCBI taxonomy): domain Eukaryota; kingdom Metazoa; phylum Chordata; order Ceratodontiformes; family Protopteridae; genus Protopterus; species Protopterus annectens. Next base: position 1,457,693,439 of record NC_056743.1, read on the forward strand.
GTTGCCAATGTCTTTGTTTATAAGTTCCATGATAATACACTCCATGGCCTTGCAGATAAGGCTTGTCAGACTGATGGGATGGTAGTTTCCGGGATCCAAGGTGGATCTCCCCTTGTGGATTGGGATAACTGTAGCTCTGCGCCACTCAGTGGGCACGAAACCTGAGGTGAGGCTATGATTAAACATGACACTTAGGTGAGGTGCCAGTTCATATTGTAGTTCATGTAGTACACAGCCCGGGATGTCATCTGGTCCCATGGATGCTGTATTCTTATCTTTAAAGAGTGTGTTTTGTACCTGTGTGGCCATTATTACTGGAATTTGGCAATCTTCCGGTATTGAGATGGGCCATTTAGGGGGTGAGAGGGGGTGAAGTTGGCACTGAATCGATCTGCCAGGATATTGGCAATATCCTTTGGATCAGTATATTTAATGCCATTCTGTTTTAGCTCAGCGCAGATCTGAGCATTGCCATTTAGATTCTTGACATAGTTATAGAATGCTTTGTGGTTGTCTTTGGAATTTATTTTCGTAACTAGCTTTGGAGGATTTTATGAGGCATCTCAGTTTCTTACTGAGGCCAGTAAGGGAGTTTTTTGCATCCTGGGATTTTCCTCTTTTCTGCAAAAGTTTCTTCCTTTTGTTGTAAAGTTTGTTTATGGCAGGGGACCACCAGATTGGCTTCCTTTTTTTGGATGAGAGCATTTTGGTTCTATTTGGGATGGCACGATTCATGCATGAGTGAATGTGCTCGTACAGTGCCTTAGTGTAGGATTCAGCAGTTGAACTTTCAGTTCCCGTCTGCATGGGTGTCATGAAGTTTGTCACTTCTGACTTGAGTAGCATGAAGTTGGCTTTGGAGAAGTTTTTTATGGTGGTTTCTTTACTGGTGGTGGGATGTGGATGTTAAGGGTGATTAGCTTATGGTCAGACCTGACTAACGAGGGGGTGACCATAGGTATGGAGCATTGATTTCCCATGTTGGTAATGACCAGGTCTAGGATATTGCAGCCCCTGGTGGGACTATGGATTAGTTGATCCAGGGCATTGGAATTTATGAATTCCAAGAACCGTTGCGCAAAGGTGTTGGGACATGAGTAGTTTTCCCAGTTAATGGCAGAGTAGTTAAAATCACCCAGTATTAGGGTGTTTGGTTCTATCTTAATATTTTCCAGTATGTTTAGAAAGGTGTAGTGAGAATCTTGGGGTATGGTGGGGGATCTGTAGCAAGCTACAATTTGGATTGCAGTCTTACCTAGTGTTAGTTGCACTTGGAGAATTTCAGACAAATTGTGTTGGCCAACTAGCCTGGTGGTGTGAATATCCTTGGTGAATATTGACACTCCTCCACCTTTAGTGTTTCGGTCCTGGTTTGGTGGCCGAAAAGTGTGGTAAGAGTTGTAGCCTGGTATTGCAGGGGTGCTCTTTGGAGCCTTGAACCAGGTCTCAGTTACTGCACAGATATCGATGTTCTCCATTATTAGGAGTGCCTCGAGAGAGTGCATTTTGAGGTTTAGACTTCTAGCATTGAGTAACATTACCTTCAGATTTTGCATGCTTGTACCTGTTACGGTGGTGGTTTTGTCCTTTGAAGTTTGCCTAAAAAAGGCACTATAGGGGTGGCAAGAGCCTTAGCCAGTAACCTGAATCCCAGGGGTGACAGGTGCAGGCCATCTCTGGCAAAGCATCGTGGTCTGTCAATCATGTCATCCCAGGCAGACAGATGCTAGATCCCCTTTGAATGACACCATAAGCTTAGCCAATTGTTGAAGTCAATCATTTTATCCTTATATTGTGGTATAATTCTGGGCGAAGGCAGGATGCTACTCAGGGCTAGGGTCATACCTGCCTGGGCCACATGATCCGAGAGCTCTTCCATGTCTCTTTTCATGTAGTCCAGGGACGTACGTCTCAAGTCATTCACTCCAACATGGACAATGACAGAGTCATATTTGTACTTGTTGTGGAGTGACTTGAGTGCATGTGTTATGTGGCGGATCCTGGCACCCGACAGGCAGCTGACTGTAATTTTCTCCTTATTCAACCTGGTGAGAGGGACATCAGTGTGCCGGACTATAGAGTCACCTATGACTAAAGTGTTAGGTACATTGTCTTGCCATAGGGGCTGTTGCTGGGTGGCACACTGGTGTTGTGAACTATGTGACACATTGGTTGTGATTGGTGTTTGTTTGCGTTTCAGCTTCAGAGGTCTTTGTTGCTTGGGCAGGTTACAGTTAAGGGCCTCTGCATATGTGGATTTAGTGTTGCTATATGTGGGTGTTGGTGGTGCGGGTTTAGAAGGGCTATGTGTTGCTTGAGATGTAGTGTGGGTGTTAACCTTCTCCTCTTGACTGTTTAGCACAATCTTGTGTGGAGAGAGCTTTGCTTCCATTTTGGCTATGTAAGTGCATCTCTCACAAGTTGTAGTGCTGGGTGGTAGGAGGAGAGGGTTGTCTGTGTACATGAGGCAATTGGTGCATTGCCCCAGTATGCCTAGATTCACCAGGTGGACAGGAGAAATCACCGGAAGCTGACCCTTGGACATGCTTGGTTTGGGGCTTTTTTTTTTCTTTGTAAAGTATAGGAGCTGTTTACTTAGCAAGGTACTTTGCAATTATAGGCTGTTAAGTGTCTACTATTAATTTCTCCTTGTTAACAAAGAGAGTTCAGTGTTTGTATGAGTTTAAGGCTTCCTAGTGCTTTCCAGCAGGTATTAGAGAAAGTGCTAGTCACAGGGATGCTTAAAAGTAAGATTGAAAAGAATGCACTGCAGTGTGCACTAGAGAAGTTAGATGTGAAAGTAGGTAACTTGAGTTTTACCTGTTTAAAAAGTTAAGGTTTAGTGGAGAGTTACTATTTTTAAAACAGCAAGATGGATTGAAAGGGGTGGTCACTTTTATATTTTGGTACTATGAAATACTGTAGGATGGCTAATAAATTTAAATAATTGAAGGGGTGGGATTTCAAAAATGATGATTTTGTGATTACTCACATAAGCCAGTGAAAGTAGAGAGAAATGAGATATATGGTCAGATTAACATAAGAGGCGGGCAACTAGAAAGACAGTGGTATTTAACAAGACAACTTAAATGGGTGGGAGGGCGGAAAAAAATTCTGCCTGTCTCAAAACAGAGAGCTGTGGTCTCTTTTGAAGTTTAAATATGCTGTTAAAACAGAATGCAAGCAAAACACAAAGTAAAGAAAACAAACTACAGTATTCAAAATAAAGAAAGGCAATACAGTAATACAAAAATAACAGCAAACTAACCTTTCCTTCACAGCAAAGTGTAGCAGAGTCTGGATGAGCCTTTCTGGTAAAGCTCTGAAATGTTTTAGTTTACTCCTTAAATAGAAATTTTAGTTCCTAGCTCCACCCCCTCTGTTAACAAGTGATTAACCTTAAGTGACCTCTTCTGTCTTATGAACGAGTCCTTAATTAATCAGTTCTTATTTCTGCCTGACTCAGAACAGAGAGCTGTGGTCTCTTTTGAAGTTTAAATATGCTGTTAAAACAGAATGCAAGCAAAACACAAAGTAAAGAAAACAAACTACAGTATTCAAAATATAGAAAGGCAATACAGTAATACAAAAATAACAGCAAACTAACCTTTCCTTCACAGCAAAGTGTAGCAGAGTCTGGATGAGCCTTTCTGGTAAAGCTCTGAAATGTTTTAGTTTACTCCTTAAATAGAAATTTTAGTTCCTAGCTCCACCCCATCTGTTAACAAGTGATTAACCTTAAGTGACCTCTTCTGTCTTATGAATGAGTCCTTAATTAATCAGTTCTTATTTCTGCCTGACTCAGAACAGAGAGAGCTGTGGTCTCTTTTGAAGTTTTAATATGCTGTTAAAACAGAATGCAAGCAAAACACAAAGTAAAGAAAACAAACTACAGTATTCAAAATATAGAAAGGCAATACAGTAATACAAAAATAACAGCAAACTAACCTTTCCTTCACAGCAAAGTGTAGCAGAGTCTGGATGAGCCTTTCTGGTAAAGCTCTGAAATGTTTTAGTTTACTCCTTAAATAGAAATTTTAGTTCCTAGCTCCACCCCCTCTGTTAACAAGTGATTCACCTTAAGTGACCTCTTCTGTCTTATGAATGAGTCCTTAATTAATCAGTTCTTATTTCTGCCTGACTCAGAACAGAGAGCTGTGGTCTCTTTTGAAGTTTTAATATGCTGTTAAAACAGAATGCAAGCAAAACACAAAGTAAAGAAAACAAACTACAGTATTCAAAATATAGAAAGGCAATACAGTAATACAAAAAATAACAGCAAACTAACCTTTCCTTCACAGCAAAGTGTAGCAGAGTCTGGATGAGCCTTTCTGGTAAAGCTTGGTAAACTTGGTGTAAAACTCATGCAATGACTCAATATACTTTGCTGTTGAGGGCCAGATTATCTGATTTTCAGTTAATGGAGTATAAATATTTCAGTTCTCTATTAGAAGACTGACAACACATTCTTTCGAATGCATCTTGGTCGAACTCCAAGGCTGAAGTGGCAAAATATCAAAGCAGCTTTTAAGCAAATTCTTTCCCAGGGAAAGAATTTGCTTGGCCGCTTCGTTACTTTGCCGTTTTCAGCACTGTAGTGCGGTCTCGGAGTTGGTATATTTAAGTAGGTGGGGGGCAAAGCCCCCCAGTTAATGTAATGTTTAAAGTATGGGTTTTTTTGATTGTTGTTGGAACAGCGATTTTTTTTCCCTAGGAAAAAAATCGCTGTTCTGACAGTTTGAAATTGTAAGCTTTTGCTTCCAAGAAGAATGCTGAAGCAGTAACCCAAGACTGGGTGGGGGTATCACAGGATTTACCATAGTCAGATTTATTTAACCAGAGGGGCTTTTCCAAAGGTAGGTAACTCCTGTGATACCCCCACCCAGTCATAGGTTATTGCTATTATACATTTCTATTATTTTAGAAAGAAATTGCTTACCTTTCTTAAATAATGTTGTGATGATGTGAGGTACTGCCAGCTATGCCAGGAGAAGTAGGGCAGGGGTGTGTAACATATGCCAGCATGTCTAGCTGGAGTTTTGTAAATAATTATATGTCATTTGTATATCAAACTGATTTGTTCAGGTGCATGTGTTGAACATGTATTTATAAAGTTGCTTGTGTTAAAAATGTACTAACAGTGGGTCTCAGACTGTATGATAACTGTTGAAATTAATATTGTAACAGAGGATACTGGAATAGAAGAGGTTAATCTCAGTCCAGATAACTCTGAAAATAGGCTGAAATTAAATTACCTGGTTTAGGCCATGAAGATTGCATCTTACAGTTCTTTTTTTTTCAAAACAGGTTTATTGTTTTAACATATAAGAGAAATATCATAACAATTTTATACAAGTAATTAAAAATAGGTATTATTATAATATTCAACAAAACAACTAAAGTATTTACAAAGACATCCACTACAATCAGATCAATTAATTAAACTAAAATACCATGCTATTGAAATTAAAATTTTTTAACAAATTTTGTAAATTATCCCATACAATAAAATAAGATGTTTTTCTGTTTGTTCTAGTCCTAATTGTGTTTATTTCCATATGGCACACTATATTCATAACATTTTTAAATTCATTGAACGAAGGAGGTGTATCTGAAATCTAATTTCTAGTTATTATTTTCCTAGCCACTGCTAGAATAGACCATAACAAGGGAAGCTTAACCTTTTTAACACTTTGAGGTACAGGTGTGTTGAATAATATAAGAGATTTAGAAATAATTAAATTATCTGTAAAAAGAGCCTGCAAAAATTCATTAATTGACTTCCAGTATTCTTTCAATTTTATACAGTCATAAAACATATGAGCCCAGTCAGCATTAATTTCTACATTACATCTCTTACATAGATTATCTTTATTATTTATTTTATTCATCATCGAAGGTGTATAAAAAGATCTATGTAAACATTTCCATGTATAAAGTCTCCAGACAATGGAAGACGTAGTTCTATAAGCAGATTCCAATATATATTATTTATCTTGTTGATTTGGTGGGTCCCCATTAATAGAAGTGAAATAATTCCAGTATGAATCTACACTGTAAAAAGTTTCTTGTCTGATAACTTTATGTATGTATGAAAGTTTACCTTTATCAGAAACTTTATGTTGTAAATTTAATATCAAGTAATCAATCAGTGTTGGAATAGATTCTTTAACAGTTATAGACATTAAATCTATTTTATTAATGAGATGTTGTCTAAAGGTCTGAACCTCTAACCAGCAAGTTTCTCTTAGATCACATTCTTGTTTTAAGAAATCTAGATTTTTTAACTTTATTATCAGATATCAACTGATACCAGTATAGCTAAATGAGTTCCTTCAGAAGTAGATGACAAAAGCATACCCTGAGTATACATTATAGGAAATACAATAACATTCCATTCCCTATACTTAGGGTGCATGAATATAAAGTTACGATAACTGCATCTTACAGTTCTGACTGCAGCCAGAGATGAAATCTCTGTGAAAACAATGACTAGGAATCCTGCTGTATTGTCCTTAGCAGTGAGCTAATTGCTACCCTGGAAGGGTGGAAAAGTTTAAATGGTTTTATGGCTTCCAGATCCTATAACACATCTTAGCAAAACTCTATCTGTGTGTATAATAACAGACATGTGCAATACTCTGGTTCAGTTTCTAGTAAAGGAGGGTAGTATATGAATCAGAAGTTAAATGGTCAGTTTTATGTGATGTCTTTCTGTAATCCAGCATGGAAATTATGTTTTAATACTACATGAGACAGAAGTCTAGAACATTCTGTTTTTAAAACCTGACAAAGAAGAATCACTCACCCACTTCATGTTGCCTTGCTTCGGTAAGTAACCAGGGAATAGTAATTCTTTAGCTCCATCAGAAAAATATAATGAAATTAGTTAAGTACAGTTTTTCTGTGTTTGTTGTTCATAGGTTCATAAGTTCGTAGGTTTGTACTAGGCTATTGGCCCTAGGGCCTATGCAAGCATAGCCATAACAATTCCCAATTCCCTGGATATTTCTTCCCACAATATTTATTTCTCTGGGCCCCTGTCTAGCAGGGTGACTGACATGATCCCCGGGGTGAATTTCTTATCTCCCATCCAATCATCAAGGTTCCTGTTAAAGAGGGCCAATGAGGCACTCTGCTTGACATCTATGGGCAGTCTATTCCAGAGTATGGGGAGTCTCTGGGTCAGGAACCTATCCCTCCAGCATGTTTTGTTCATTGTGATGACAAGGTTTAGATCCCTGGAGCATGTGGCTCTGAGGGATTGGGATTTCTTTAAGTGGAGCATGTCCAACAGCTCATGGTTTGACATGGCCTTGTATGTTAAGCAGAGATCATCTCTGAGTAAATAGATATTTAGCATTTTCATATTCTTTTATTGTTTATTATTAAATATAGTTAAACCTTTCATTGTGGCTGGACCTTTAGAGCGTATTTTAACCTTTGAGAGTACTTATATTTATTTGGTGACACTGTGGCTGCTTCAGAAAGCCTTGCTGCATTGGTCAAACACTACCATTTGTATTAGTGTTAATTTTACTCAGTGTAATAGAGTACCCATGTAACAGCCTTAGAGTAGCAGGCTTTGGAGTGTCCTCATGGTAGTATCTACCTTATAGTCTATGCAGAGAAGCATAGCAATAAATCTGTGCCAGCCTTTCCCAGGTGTGTGTGTGCATGTGAAAATCAAAGCTCAAACAGTGTATGTGTCAGCTACTTGGAGCATGACAGAGAGCACTGGTTTCACAGAAAGGGTGATGGAGGACTTGTTTTGGGACACTCAGCTAAGGACTCAACCTTATAGATGTGCCAGTGGGGAGTCTTACTGGGGGCTTGGAGAGTAAGAAATGGAAACCCAGATCTGAAACTGAGAAGGGAAATTGTGCTTGGTGGAGAGCACTGCATCTGGAAATACTGTATCTATCTTTGTTAGAAATAAACATCCCTCACCAGTGTTAATTGTGAAGATTCAGGCTCCTAGATTACTGGTCCAAAGAAGGGGCATCACGTATTGGTGAGCAGTGGTGTGGATATTAATTGAACTTCTGTAGCCTGTAGGCAGTTGTCATTATAGGTATGCATACTCTCAGCAGCCACATGGTAAACATACAGAGTTTAATTTTTACAAGTTTTATTTATTTTTTGATTTTTTTTAGTTTAGTCAGGGAAAGCAGGCAAAGATGTCAGCAGAGGATTATGGCAAGCTGACAAATAACCAGTTGGCCAAGGTGTGCAAAACCAAAGGACTGGTGCATGGGAACCTGACTAAAGAGGAAATTATTTCAGCCTTAGTTGCAGCTCAGATTAGCAACCAAGAGGATAACTAGCCTGCTAATGGTAATTTTCAGCCTTCAGAAACAGAACAGTTCACCTTTTCCTAAGAGGACTTTAAATCCATCTGGAGAAAAAGTGACTTAAACTGAAGGCCAACTATTTGGAATTATGGTGGTGCTGCGGTAGCATTGTCACCTCACAGTAAGATGTTGTCCTGTTCAATTCTCAGCTAAAGCATCTTCTGTGTGGAGACATGCATGAATGGGCATACCTTTGTTGAAGATGGTGCATCAGGGCTGGCAATTCGTCATGTAAAAAATCTACTGCCAATCATTAGCGGACCGGAGTTCCGCTGTGGTGACCCCTAAAAGCTGAAAGACACAACAACAACAACAAGAATCAGCAGAGTGACTGCTGCATTTGGAGGATGAAGAAAATGGGAAGCAGCATCAACATGAGAAGGAGATGCTGACTCTTTGACAGGAATATGGAGGTAATGGGGAAGGGACTAACCCAACCCCAGTAGCAATGAAGATTAGTAAATGTCTTCTACAGTTTAAATAGGGTAAAAATTTTGAAGTTTTATTCCTATATTTGAAAGAGTATATAAATAGTGTAATGCTGACCAAGGGCTCTGGGTACGGTTCCTGACCCCCTTATTCTATGGTAAAGCTGTAACTGCTGTTTATAAATTGTCTGATATTGATTGTTTAAACTATGATAAAGTAAAACATGGTTTACTGGAATGTTTTAAGTTAATACCTGAAGCTTATAGACAAAAGTTTCATAAGCATAGACGAAAGGCAGATGAAATTGTATGTGATTATATTGCTGAATTTAGTATTTATTTTCATAGGTGGGTGTTAGATCACCACTTTTGAAGGGTTATCAGATCTTTTGGTGAGAGAACAAGCCCTTAGCACTTTGCCTGAGGACATGAGAATCTGGTTGGCAGACATGGAGTGTAACTCTGCAGATGAGCTGGGGAAAAAACGGGATCCCTACTTAGCAAGCAGGGCATCACTGCACAAGAAGGGGCTACCCAGTGCTGCACATGGATATAAGGAAACCTATAGTGGGCAGCCGAAAGCACCCCAACAGAGTCCACCAGTAACAGGGGATGCCATTAGTTCAGGGATTACAAGGGATGCAATACTCCAGGACCTGTGAGCAATGCCAAAAATTAGGCAACGCAGGAGACAAGGTCAAAACTACTTTGATACCTTTACCTGTTATTGAGGAGCTGTTTCAGAAGGTAGCTATGGATATTCTGTGGCCTCTGTATACCCCAAGTTCCACAAGGAAGAAGCATATCATGGCGGTAGCAGATGATGGTACTAGATACCTTGAGGCAGTGACTCTGTCCTCCACCAAGGCAGAGAAGGTGGTGAATGCTTTGCTAGAGATTTTCAGCAGGATGGGTTTCCCAAGAGAAATACTGACTAACAGAGGTTCCAATTTCATGTCAGACCTGCTGGCTTGCCTGTTAGAATGCTGTGAGGAGAAGCACCTATAAACCACTCCCCAACACACCCAGACTAATGGTCTCAAGGAAAAGTTAAACTCTACACTAAAGACATTGCTATGGGCTTTTGCAGACCAGTTTGGGAGAGAGTAGGACAAATATTTGCCCCATATGCAGTTTGCATATAGTGAGTTACCCCAGGAATCCACAAGTTTTTCACCCTTTGAGTTGTTGCACGGGCATAGAGTGAGAGGGCCTTTAGATTTCATTCGTGATAAGTGGGAGGGTGAGTATGAATCCCACAAGGAGTCTGTTGTGGCATATGTCCTAAACCTCAGGGCAAGGCTTATGGAGCTTATGTGCTTGGCCCAGGAGAATCTGGCAAGAGCTCAACAGCAGAAAAAGGTCTGGTATGACAGGAATGATCAAACCCGAGAGTATGCTGTGAGACAGCAGATTATGGTGCTCATTCCTGTCAGACAGAAAAAGCTGCAGGCAGCTTGACAGGGACCCTTCAATGTGGTAAGGAAGGTCAGTGTTGTTAACTACATGGTAAACATGCTAGGCAAGAGGCCGGGTCACAAATTGCGCCATGTTAACATGATGAAGCCTTACCATGATAGGGAGGCCATTGTGATGAGTATTTGCAGTGGATGGCAGGAGGAGTCTGAGGGGGATCTGGTGACTGATCTCCTCAGTGAGGCTCAGATAATGACAGCTGAGTGAAAGGGGTAGTAATGTCCTAGCAGCTATCCCCTACCCAGGTTCTTGAAATCCAAGCAGAGTTTGGAGACATGTTCACAGGGAAACCCAGTACAAGTAGTGAGGTCAGCAATGCCAATGCAGATGGGATCTCAAGACAGGGTATGGGTTAATGAGCTCCCAGACAGGCTGATATGCCTCAAGCCATGTTTTTCCAGGGTCACTGGAAAAACTAGATTGAATCTTCAAAAGGGGAAGAGGTGCAACAGTGTGAGGTATTGCCAGCTATGCCACGAGAAATAGGGCAGTGGATATGTAACATATGCCAGCATAGCTATCTGGAGATTTGTAAAGAATTATATGCCATTTATATATCAACCTGATTTGTACAGGTGCTTGTGTTGAAAATGTATTTGTAAAGTTGCTTGTGTTAAAAAATGTACCAACATCGGGTCCTACTAGACAGAAAAATAAATCCATCTGTATGCCAGACTGCATGATAACTGTTGAATTTAATATTGTAACAGAGGATACTGGAAGAGAAAATGTTAATCTCAGTCCAGCTAACTAAGAAATAGGCTGAAATTAAATTACCTGGTTTAGGCCCTAAAGATTCTATCTTACAGTTCTGACTGCAGCCAGAAATGAAATGTCTGTGAAACCAATGACTAGGAATCCTGCTGTATTGTCCTTAGCAGTGAGCTAATTGATAAACTGGAAGGGTAGAAGTGTTTAAATGGTTTTATGGCTTCCAGATGCTATAACACATCTTAGCAAAGCTCTAGCTATGTATATGGTAACAGATATGCACGAGATTCTGGTTTCGTTTTCTAGTAAAGGGGGTAGTATGGGGACCAGTAGTCAGATGACCAGATGTATGTGATGTCATTCTATAATTCAGCACGGAAATGATGTCTTAACACTAGATGAGACAGAAGTCTAAGAGCAGTCTGTTTTTCTAACTTGACATAGAAGGATCACTCACCCATGTCATCTTGCCTTGTTTTAGTAAGCAACAAGGGAATCGTAATTCTTTAGATCAGTCAAGAAATTATAGTAAGTTTAATTAAGTACTGCTTTTCTTTATCTGTGTGAATCTATTCTTCTGTGTTATTTTAATACTTCCTATGATCGAAACTCTGGTGTTTATTGTAAATAGATATTTGGTATTTTCATGTTCTTTTATTATTAACTATTAAATATGTTTAAACATTTCATTGTGGCTGGTACTTTAGAGAATATTTTAACCTTTGATAGTACTTATATATTTTGGTGACACTGTAGCCACTCCTGAAAGCCTTACTGCATTGGTGAAACATAATCATTTGTATTAGTATTAATTGTACTCAGTATAATTGGGTACCCTTGTAAGAGTCTTAGAGTAGCTGGCTTTGGAGTGTCCTGATGCCAGCTTTTCCCAGATGTGCGTGCATGTGTGTGTGTGTGTGTGTGTGTGTGTGTGTGTGTGTGTGTGTGTGTGTGTGTGTGTTTGTGAAAATCAAATTTCAAAGAGTGTGTGTGTCAGCTACTTTGAGCAGGGACATAAGAGCACTGGTTTCACAGAGACGGTAGTGGAGGACTTGGCTTGGGACACTTGGCTGAGGATTCAACCCTATAGTTGTGCCAATGGGAAGTCTTACTGGGGGCTGGAGAGAAAGAGACGGAAATCCAGACCCTGGACTGAGGGTGTTTCCTATGTGCTCTTAAGAAAAATTGTGCTTGATACGAAGAGCTGTATCTGGAAATAATGTGTGCATCTATCTTTGTTCCAAGTGAACGCCTCTCAGCGGTGTCAGTGTTGAGGATTCAGGCTCCTTGATTATTGGCCCAGGGGCATCACAAATGTCTTTGTATAATGTCTCCTTAGTCTTCTCCTGCATTGTCTTCTGTTTGTTAATGTACTTCACATCTGTATGGGAATTACATTCCCAGAGCTTGCACAGTACTAGTTAAATAAAAAATCAAACATGTTATGTGGGATAACCCAAAAATACAATGAAAAACAGGTATGCTTCTGTTTCTTTAGTTTTTCCAGAAAGAACCTGATTTTTCTCAAATTTTGGTTTGTAGAAGAGGTTTAAAATGCTGTTATCCAGCATATACTAATACAATGTCTAGACACTCAATAGTACTTTAACAACAGGACTTTTCTCTATTGGTATGTTCTCGATTTACAACAGGTACACTGGTTGGGCTGTCCAATCTGCAGACTCATTTTGGAATAAAAATATTATTTTATTGTATAATTATTATTGTACAAGTTCTGTCTAACAGAATCTATAGATTTATGGCTTTTTCCCATTGACTGGTATATCACCAAGGTATCCTAAGAAGAACTAAGTGGTTGACTACAAAGCAACAGAGATCAAATATGTTATTACCCAGTGTCTTTTTCCAATTACATTTTGAACATTCCCCTCTCATAGCACACAAAACTATTCTATGTTAAGCTAGATCACACAACCGGGCTATATGGTTCTACAAAGACCTGTTAACTCAGCTCTAGTAACCATACACTCACTATTCTTCCATCCAAAACCTGGGACCAGCTCTCTTCCAACATAAGACAAATGCCCAATGATAGGTTATTTATGTCACTAATAATCGGTTTCCTTAAGGATTGGCCTACTCTAAATATTTAGCTCACCCACCAATTATAAAATTTTACAAACTGTTTAGCTTTTACATGCCTTGCCTGTATTTACTAAACTATGTTTTAGTGCCTGGATGGATTTTATAGCTAATGAATACTGTCAGACATATGCCTCTTTTAAACAAATCCTTCAGATACACAACCATCACACCTTTAATGAGCTATGAATGCATGTTTTAAATAAAAAATAAAAACATGAGTCAATATTTTGACTTGTAATTTTAAGAGTCATGTGAAGTGAACATTTATAACCTGTTTTTGTTTTGTTTCCAAACCCTGTGCTGAGCAGTACCTGCCTTTTATTCTCACATCTCCTTTAACTTCTTTCCAGCTGCGTCTCTTCTTCAGAATTTCATTACAAGCTTTCAATAGACACCTACTGCCCATAGCCTAACACAGTTAATTACATGCCTTACATAAATTAACTGACAAATCTTCATAATTATAGTCTCTGTCCCTGTATTCCTATCTCCAATACTCAGAATTACTCAGCTTGTCAATTATTAGTATTTATAAACATACAGTTTCTTGTGTAAGCTCTGACTATGTGGTAATCTGTTTGTATTTCTAACTGTTGCAATAAGACACAGTTTGTATTTATTACAAAGACTGCAGTATTTTCTATTATATATTAGTTCATATGAGAAGTTATAACACTTTGATAACTGCTGCTTATTTGCAAGGTACTTTCTTTGGATACCTTTTAGTTTCTCAAAGTACATTTGCTCATGGTTGAATTCTCATCTGAATTCTCATCTGTGTGTTTGAGTGTTTGAGTGCAGTATACTTTTTTTTTGAATTTGCATGACCTTAAAGGCAGTATAAAGGCAGTATATTTATATGTGTGGGGGGGCTTATCCCACCTGCAAAAAAATACTTTTCTAAAACTCACTGCCGATTGCAAGTGCACTGTAACTCGAGCAATTTGCAGGGAGTAAGTGACATTTGAGCAGCTGATGTTCAACTTAATATTGTAGATCACCTTTGTGTTAATATTAACTATTCCTTCTTTCAGACTTATTCCTACAGGTTGTTTTATTTCTAGGATCATATTACTTATAAGAAAATTGGGACTTATGACTATTCAAATCTTGCCAGTACCCACCCTCAGACTGAGCTCCTTCCCTCTGACAAACCAATGAATCTAGGGGTGAGTTTTAAAATACCCATCCAGTCATCCAGTTCCCATTTGAAGGAAAGTAATGTATCACATAGCTTAAGATGCAATGGACCCCTATTCCTGAGGTGGGGAAGGGGCTGAGTATTGAACCACTCACCACCTTGTATCATCTACTAGTGAAAATTAAGATCACTAGTTTGGGTATTTGTAGGTCTATTTGATTTATGGAGATAAAAAGATGTAGAATTATAGTATCCCTAATGTCTCAAAAAGCAAAACATAGATCTCCTTTCAGGAGTCTTCGAGATACTGATTAAAAGGACAATGCAGCTAGACTTTTCTGATAGCCTAGGGTTTTCAAGCCAGTAATTTTAGTTAGGAACCTCTGGGAGTATTCTATCTGTTTGATATCTCTAGGGAGCTACATCCCAAAGAGGGAAGTGTACTGGTGATGGCTTAATCAGTGCTGAGTATAAGGGAACAATAATCTCTTTGGTTCAGGATGATATTCCCTTGCAATCAGTTGTGCTAAGTAATGATGTTAAATTATTATATAAATGTTTCTGTTACACTGCTGAACAGTATCTGAAATTAATTATTGTAGATCAGTTAATTAAAATCAAAAATGTATTCAAAATTAAAAAAGAAATAATAATAAAAAAATAACGTAGTATGATAGCGTTATACGCGGTAGAGAAGTGGAAAGAAAAAATGTACCCATATGTTCTTTTTTTTCTTTAGCATTCATTTATCGGTTATTAAGTCCAGAGTCTTGAAACTTCTCAGGACTACATTTACATGTGTTTATTTTTTCATTCTATGAATATGACTACTGTAATGCAGGAGGATAACATGAGAACCAGAATGTTTCATGGTACTCAGCATGTGCAAGGCATAAAACTCATCCTAAATAGGGAGCAACCCACCACAGTACATACACGTATACACACACACACGCACACACACACACACACACACACACACACACACACACACACACACACACACACATACACACACACACACACACACACACACACACAGAGCCTCAAATGGCACACACACAGAAATACACACACATACACACAAGCACATGCACACAGCCTCTCATACCCCCCCTCCCACACACACACACACACACACACACACACACACACACACACACACACACACACACACACACCCTTACATGGGATACACACAATCACACACGCACACACACACACACACACACACACACACACACACACACACACACACACACACACACACACACACACACACAAACTCAGATGGCTTACACACACACATGCACAAAGCCTGTCATAGCACACACACACACACTCACACAAGTGCACACATACACACACACACAGCCTGACATGGTGCACACACACACACACACACACACACACACACACACACACACACACACACACACACACACACACACACACAAATCTATGGGTACTTAAGAGAATCTCCAATTCACCTACAGCACATCTTTGGGATATGGGAGGAAATGGAAGATGTGCCAAAAAAACATAGATACAGAAAGCATGTGCAGACTGCACAGAATGCACCTCAGTGAAGTCTTGAACTGGGAAACCAAGTGCTGTAAGGCAACAACGTTAATTGCAACACCACTGTGGCACCTTTGATGTTTTTGTCTAACAAACTACAAGATGGGGAAGCAGTCTTATTTGGACAGGAGCTGAAAATAGAAGTGTCACAGTTGCTATTTAAAAGACAGAAAAAGAGTAACTTCTATTCATAGTTACCTTATCTAATATAGTTTTTCATTCAGTACCAATAATGTTTTGTTAAACAATGATAAATCACTGATCACCTCTAAATTATTATTTCCATTCAAGACAGCATCAAAAAGTCAGCTTCCACCATAATTTCAAAACTTTGCATTATTTTATGTAGAAATGTATATTTTTCCCCCTGCTTCCAGTGCTGATGATCAGTCCTTATTCTTGAGTTGGAATTTGTCTAAACGTCCATGATGCATGTGGGTCACTAGTACACACTCAGTACTACATAGATAATGAAGGTTTACTAGACAAGTTTTATGAGATTCGTGCTATACAAAGATGATGGAGCAGGTGAGCCAGAAGGATAATGTAGATGCATACCGTATCAGTACATTGTTTTAGACAGTGCATAATCAGAAGACTGCATAAAAACATGTAATTTAGCTGCTTTGTTAAGAAGATTTAAATGTACCATGAAAGGAATTTTAGCAGATTACAGTTAAGACAAATCACAGTGAATGTTTGAAAAAGAAGATACTCTGTCTCTAGAGCTAGAGAAGGTAATGATTGACAGTACTGCCTTTTGAAGTCAGTGGAGATAAAGCACAAAAAACTATGGTGTACAGGCCCTACCATATTACTAAGATACAAAGTACATTGAGGGAGGAGGGCAGAATCGTAAAGGAAATCTATATGTGTATATCAACCCGTTTCAGTCTGTTTTATAGATGCACTGTGACTGAATGAGACAGGTTACTTGTATCAGTTTCCCACCCCCAAACGATGCTGACATAGCACGTCTCTGGTATTACACTTATCAGTCCATACCATAGGCAGTATAACTTAAGAAAAGCCTCCTGAACCAGAAATAATAAAATAATTGTCTTTATTAAAAACTCTTACAAGAATTGTCTTTATTTTAATTTCCATTTCATTTCACAGAAATATATTTGTGACAAGACAGTGAAAAATAAGCATTGTTTTTGTTAGGATATTGACTAAAGAATGTAGGTGTGTGTGTGTGTGTGTGTGTGTGTGTGTGTGTGTGTGTGTGTGTGTGTGTGTGTGTGTGTGTGTATTTGAATATGTACTTCTGTGTATAGGTTAGTGATTGGGGGGAGGGGGTGCCTTTCACTATACGATGCAACTACCACAGTTAACTTCCGCAAGAAGTGATGAACTGCATTTCTGCATTTTGCAGGAGTTAACTGTGACTCATAGACATACAAATTAGCCAATAATGAGGTCTTTCCTCACTGCAGCTAATATGTCTATGTTTGTTAATCACAAAACAATGTCACATCAACAGGTCCATTTTACAGCTACCCTTAATGCAATGTAGTATGGCTTAATAAATCCTTGCAATAGCCACACAAGACACAATAGCTATTAGATGTTTTACTGTAGGATTAAACAGTGGTGTCATACAATAATTAAAATCTGATATGCATAAAATGTCTTATCAATACAGGGAAAAAACAAAGTTCAAAACAAGCAGTCCCACAAATAAAACACAACTGGCTCACAGACAGGACCCAGGAAGTCAGAAATGGGGACTCCACCTCTACAAAGAGGCTGGTCACAAGTGGAGTCCTTCAGGTATCAGTCCCTGTATTGCTCCTTTTTGACATTTACTTCTCAGAAGTGAGTGACCTCTGGCTGACTAAATTTGCATATGATTGCAAATTAAGAGCTGTCATTGAATCTCACATTGACACAAATGTTCTAAAGGACAGGTTGACACAGACAAACAACTGGTGTCAGAGATATGGACTAAAACATAATGCCAAGAAATGCATAATAGTATCCTTTGGAAAGTCATCCATCCCTGGTAACTATCATATTGACAACACACCCCTTAGACTTGATCCAGTAGTCAGGGTCTTAAAGACATACATAGATAGCAATTTAGCCTTTGACCATCACATGTCTACAGTGGTGAGAGCATCTAAATTCAAGGAAGTCATTGTTTGACTGTATTTGGTATTCATCAGACCTATCACTGAGCACAGTGTCCCCTTTGGTATGTACCTAGCCGAGCATATCCAACAACTGGAATGTCCACAGAATACTGGGCATAAATAAAATGTCCTATGCAGACTGCCTCAAGGCCCTATCCCTGTATTCTGTCTCCTACAGGGTTTTGAGGGGATATCTATCCCTGGCATACAAGGCATTGTCAGGCCACACTGTGATAGACCTACTGCATATCCACAAAACAAATAGCACCAGAATTACCTGTTCTAAAGACTTAAACCTTGCCTGTGATATAAATAGGACCTGCTGGAGAGATAGGTATGTATCCCAGAGACTACCCCGTCTATGGAACAGGCTCCCCATCCATGTGAAGCAGAGTTTCTCCCTAACCCAATTTAAGTGCAACTTGAACAATCGGATAGGAAACCGA